>NC_080032.1:42517522-42820022 GCF_030020395.1 Manis pentadactyla | reverse complement strand
AAAGTTGTGGCATCCTTCCATGCTATTACATGCAGTTGAAGTTCATTCATTCTCAGTGCTAGATGGAATTCTGTGGCCACTATATGTACTAATTTATTCTACTCTTGATGGATATTTGGGTAGTTTTCCATTGGGGGCTATTATACTTAGTGCTGCTATGACCATTTTTGGTACATGTCTTTTACATGAATGTATGTGTACATTTTTATTGAATATATACATAAGAATGGAATCACTGGGTCCTAGAATTTGAAGTATGTCCAATTTCAGTAGATATTGACAAATGATTTTCCAAGATAGTTGTACAAATTTCCATTCCCACTGGCAGTATATGAAAATTCAGATTTCTTCACATCTTCACACACCCTGGTATAACTGTTTGTTTGTTTTCATTTTAATACTTATGGTGGTGGGTATGCACTTCTATTTCAGTGTGGTCTTGCGTGGGTGTGTTTTCTTATATATATATATAACATCAACAATATTATATACAGCAGTAATAGTAGTGTAACTCCATTTGGATTCCCAGACATGATTCCAATGTGTGTAAGTATGTGGGAGGGGGGCTTCCCACACATAACACCAAACAATTCTCAAACACTGGCGGGGTGTTGGAGAACTCAACTCAATTCTGATGCTGTCTGCCTGGAGACAGCCCCAGATTCCCCAGGTTAAGGGCTCCGTCCTACAAGACTGCCCTCTACCCCCCACTCCAGAAGCTGGTTTCCCTGTGCTTCTGACCTACCGGCTACAGGTTGGAGGTTCCAACAACCTCCCCTTGAAGTTCTATTAATTTGCTAGAGTGGCTCACAGAGCACAGGAAAACACTTACATTGACCAGTTTAGTAAAGGATACCATACAGGATACAAGTTCAGAGGCAGATTAAGAGAGACATAGGGCAAGGTCCCAAATAAAGGAGCTTCTATCCTCATGGAGCTTGCCGCCTGGTTCAAAACAGGAGGTGTCCTGTTTCCCCAAGTGAAGAAGCTGTCTCTGCAACAGAGAAGCAGGATCCAGGAGAGCAATAAGCTCTTCCCAGGGGGTTTTATGAAGGCTTCATTGCATAGTCATGACTGACTAAATTATTGGCTATTGGCTGATTCAGCCTCCAATCCCCGCCTCCTTGGGTGGGGTCCAAAAGTCTTTCATTAACATGACAAAACACCCATTTCACCTTTAAGACTGCAGTATTTTCAGGAACTGTAGATGAAGACCAAATATATCTGGAAAATATATATTTGGTTATACGAATGGCCAAACATGTACTTCTTGTGACTCATATTGCAGGTCTTAGATTTCATTTTCCAGAAAAACAGTGAAGTTGAGCACCTTTACAACCAATGCTGGTTGGCATTCAGCTGTAACACACAGGCATGACCAGCATTTACCCTCAGTGATTAGTGTCTGTCCCATACTGAGTTTTGAATATTTTGTTAAATACTGTTTTCTATGACAGCTTTATTGAGGTATGATTGACATAAATTAAATTGCACATGGTTAAGTATAAAATATGATAAGTTTTGACATATGTATGTACCTGTGAAACCATCACCACAATCAAAATAATGAACACGCACAGCAAAAGAATCTATCATCAGAATAAAAAGGCAACCTACCAAATGGGAGAAAATATTTACAAATCATCTATTTGATAGGGGTTAATATCCAGAATACATAAAGGACTCATATAACTCAATAGCTAAACAAATTGTTAATTATTTTAAAAACCAGTTTCTAAAATGGGCAGAGGATCTGAATATGCATTTTTCCAAAAAAGACATACAGATGGCCAACAGGCACATGTAAAAGTGCTCACTATCACCAATCATCAGGGAAATGCAAATCAAAATCACAATGAGTGATCATCTCACACCTGTTAGAACGGCTATTATCAAAAAGGCAAGAGGTAAGTGTCCATGAGGATGTGGAGAAAAGGGAGCGTTTGTGCAATAGCGGTGGAAGTATAATTCATGCAGCCACTGCAGAAAACAGTATGAAGATTCCTCAAAAAATTAAAAATGAAACTACCGTCTGACCCAGCAATTCCACTTCAGGGTATTTATCCAGTGGAAACTAAAACACTAACTTGAAAAAATATCTGTGCTGCCATGTCCATTGCAGCATTGTTTACAATAACTAAGATGTGGTAACAACCAAGTGTCCATCAGTGGGTGAATGGATAAGGATGACATGGGGGGTGGGAGGGTGTATATACATGTATATATACACAATGAAATGTCATTCAGCCATAAAAAAAAAGATGGATATCTTGCCGTTTGTGAAAACATAGTTGGACCTTGAGGGCATTATGCTAAGTGAAACAAAGAAAAATATGTATGATCTCATTTATATGTGGAATCTAAAACAAAACAAAACAAAAACCAACTACGTAGATAGAACAGATTGGTGGTTACCCAACTCGGGGGTTGGTGAATGGGGGAAATGGATGAAGGTCATCAAAAGGTAGAAACTTACAATTATAAAATAACTAGGTCCTGGAGACGGAAGGCTCAGCATGGTGACCACAGTTAACAATACCGTTTTGTATGTTTGACAGTTGCTAGGAAAGTAGATCATAAGAGTTTCATCACAAAGAAAAAAAAGTTGGTAACTGTGTGGTGAGGGATGTTAACTGGACTTATTGTAGTGGTCATTTTGCAATATATACATAAATTGAACCATTATATTCTATGCCTGAAACGAATATAATGATATATGTCAATTATATCTCAGTTGAAAAATAGTGAACACATCCACCACCACTCCCAGAAGTTTCTTCATGTGCTTTTGTGATCTCGCCCTCCTGCCCCTTCCCATTCCCCCAAACCCTGCCTTCATGCAACCACTTATTTGCTTTCTGCTACTGGGTATTAGTTTGCATTTCCTAGCAGTTCCTTCTATAAATAGAACCATACATTAAATACTATTTTGTGTCTGTCTTCTTCCACTCAGCATAAATATTATGAAATTCATCTACATTGTAGCAAGTATCAGCATTTCATTTATTTTTATTGCCAAGAGTTTTCCATTGTATGGCTATACCACAATTTATCAATTCACCAGTTGATGGACAGTTGGACTGTTTCCAGTTTTTGGCTTTTACAAATAAAGATGCTATGGAGAGTCATACTATTGACTAAAAAGAAGATTTAATATCTCTTGACTAAGTAGGCGGATCATTTGGAAGGTGCATTTTAACTGAGGAATTTACAAACTTTTTCAAAGTAGTTATATGATTTTACACTTCTAGTAATAGTAAATGAGAGTTCCAGTTTCTCCACATCCACAGCAACACTTGATATGTTTGCCTTTAATTTTAGTGATTACAGTATGTGTGTCATAGTATCTATTGTGGTTTCAATTTGTATTTCTCTAATAACTAATAATGTTGAGCATCTTTTCATGTATTGATTTGCCATCCATATATTGTCTTTGGTGAGATTTCTGTTCAAATTGCTTACCTACTGGGGGCAAAAGTAGGGTGTTGTTTTGTTAATATTGAAGTTTTTAATTTCTTTATTCTGGATACAAATTCATTATCTCATAAAAATTTTGCCTAGTTTTCTGTCTGTGCCTTATTTTGTCATTTTTGGTAGAGTTTCAAAGAATAGAAATTTTTAATTTTGATAAGGTCCAAATTACCACTTTGGTTTTTATGTTATACTTTGGTATCATATCTAAGAAACCTGTGCCCACCCCAAAGTCACAAGACAGTCTTCTGTTTTTCCTTCTAAAAGTTTATAGCTTTATGTTTTGCATTTAGGGCCATGATCCATGTTGACTTAATTTTTGTATATAGAGTGAATGACAGTTCACACCATATTGTTTTGTCTCTGTGTTTTGAAAAGACTGTCCCTTACCCTGATTGCACATAGTTGAGCTTTACCAGTGAATTAAAAGGACAAGGCTTATGCCATGGATTTTACTGTTTTAAATGAAGTCTTTTAATAATTAGTCCTAATTTCATTTTATTTACAAGGCTGCCATTCTAAATGACTTGAAACAGTCGATCATAGTTACCACCAATTTTAAATTTCTACTAATTGTACATGGCTCTACTAATCGTGTTTTCCAAGAAGTGCTATTTGTTTATTCATTCATTTATTCATTCAACAAACATTCATTGAAGGATGACTATGTGTAATATACTCTTCTTATTGTTGGGATCATTGCAGTGAACTGGATAGAGAGGCCACCCTCAAGGAGATTACTTTCCATTATGGGAGATATACAATGAAGAATGAGGGTTTTCCAGGTGCTGATAAGACTATAAAAATTTTAAATGAAGGGTCAAGGAACAAACAGCGATGCACATGACCAGGAGTCCAATTTTAAATAGGATCACTAGTGTCTTAATTAAGGCAACATATTCAGAAAGACCAGAAGAAAGGAATGGAATAAGTCATGTTGATATCTAAGCAAAGAGTATTCCAGGCGGAGTGAAAATAAACTCAAAGACACTGAAGAAGTATGTTTGGCATATTTTTAAAATAGCCACAGAGGGTTTTGGGGCATTTGAATTGAGCATTTTAGACCTTGAAAAGACCCTCAGTGTTACACAGTTCCAGGACTACTGGTGGATTTTATCTTCAAAGCCATCTCAAAAGGATTGGTAGTGAATGCCTACAGCTTCAGTCAGCAAACTTTTTCTGTAAAGGTCCAGATCATAACTATTTTCAGCTTTGTGGTATATACTGTTTCCATTGCGATCATTCAGCTGTGTCATGTGAAGGCACCATAAACAATATGTAAACAAAGAAATGGGAGTGTGCTGTGTTCTAATAAAACTGTTTTACAACAACAGGTGGGGCGCTGGATTGGGCCCTTGGAGTATGCCAGCCTCTGGGCTGGATGGTGTTGGGCAGCCTTACCTGGATCCTTCAAAGGGACCCACATCCCTAATTCCATCATGGTCTTATTTGGGACACCTTAGCCACGTATTTGCCACCATGAGTCACAACAGCCTTCTCATGTTACTGATTAGATCTGACAGGCTCTTGCAAGCTGTTGGTGGAAAGTTAGCTCTCTGGCCTCCCAACTCAGTTGTGTCACCCTAGCCTGCCCTTAGCCCTTCAGATTTGCCACAAATTACATATGTGACCATTATAGGATATTGAGGCCTTCCTTTCTCTCTGAGTGCAGCCCAGATGGCTAGAACCAGTCTAAGCCTGGGTGGGAGCCTTTCGTAGGAGGCTGGTGGTAATTCAGTTAGAACTGGGGGCATCTGCACAGGTTTGTCACATGCCACACTGAAAAGCAAATGAAAAACTCTGCTATTTGTCTCTGGATCTGTAGCATGGTGGGGAGGTGGAAACCAGCTGTGTGGCTTGCCATTGGCCAGTCCTCCCAGTAAAAAGGAGAGAAGGGCCTGACCCAATCTGGGCAGAAGAGCAGGTGTGTAACACCAGGAGACCTCACAAGGGCTGGGCAATTGCATGCGGAATTCCACGATCATCTTCCTTATTTAAAATTATAAATGCATTAGAGATTTGTATAAGTTAGAATATAAACTAAACTTGATTAAAAAGGGGCCCAAAACTATGATAGTGTTAATAAAATCGAAGTTTACTGTTCTCTCATGTAATTGCCTAGAATGAAATAATCCAGGTTTGCAGGGTAACTGTGCTCCACATGGACATTTAAGGACTCTGGGTTCTCCCTTCCTATGATTTGTCCTTCCCCTGGGCTGCTGTCCCATCCATATGGGCTCCGTACGGTCTGTGCAGTGACCCACAGCATTGCCGTGGCAGGGAAGCGGTGTGGGGAGAGCAATTACTTTTTAAGGAAGTGACGTGGAACTTCCACATAGCACTCTGATCATATTTTGTTGAGAACATGGTCACATAGACACCTCTAGCTGCAAAGGAGGCTGGAAAACATGGCTTCTATCTTATGTGCTCAGCTCATAATCTACTCTTGTGGATTTTTAAAGGGGACTATGATTTAGGAGAGAGGCAGTTAACAAAGTTAGCAGTTTGTCACAGAGTTTCTAAGAAGAGGTGAAAATATTTGCTCCATCTGTTTTACCTAATGTATGAATAATAATAATAATGCCTCACATTACATAATAATTTAGAGATTCACAAAAGTTTTTTCTCATCATTTTATTTCACTCTTCAATGTTATCTTCTCTTTGAGTTGACATTATCATTTGAAGCAGGTGTTATCTTCATCTATGAGAAGCCTAAGCAAGGCTCAGAAGGATTTATGAGATTCCCTAAAGCCACACAGCCTCTAAGTACAGAGCCAAGACTTCCCTCCAGGCTCAGAGCTCTGCCATGTCCCTCCTAGAGATTCATCTTTCAAACACATAAGCTTCAAAGACCTGTGTATTGATATTCTCTAAGTGGAATGTCCCATCAGAGCAGAGGGTCTGAAACTTTAGTGTACAGAGTAAACACCTTAGGGTCTTGATTAAAATGCCTTACCCCAGCCCTAGGAATTCTCATTAGGTAGTCCTGGGTGGGAAGCTGGAGAACTGCCAAGCTTTGGGAACCATTGCAGTTACCTTATATTTTATCACTGTGTTTTGCTTAAATGGAGAGGGGAGATATTTCATATTTCTGTCTATTCTTTCCCATTCTTACCCTCCTATGCTACGCTACCTTAGATTTGGAACTGTTGCCTTCTGAAAAATCTTTGCTAATCTCTTTTGAAGCATCTCTAACTCAAGGGAAAAAAAAGAAAACAATGACAAAATGTCAAAAACCAATTTTGGAAGCCACCACGGTGTCCTCTCAAACAGAATTTTTCAAAGCCCTTTGTTGAGATAGATGCTGCGAAGGTGCCACATTCCATTCTGCAATTTGAAAGGAGAGAGAAAATGATTTTTTTCTTTAAAAAATTTGTATTGAATTCAGTGTGTGTGTGTGTGTGTGTGTGTGTGTGTGTGTGTGTGTGTGTGTGTGTGTGTGTGTGTAACATACATATATACATACCATTGTTTCCCCAACAGAAATCTCACAGAGGTTCCTCTTTGGCTTCTGTTACCCTCAGTTCCCTCCCTGTCACAGCGGGCTTTTTTATTCGCCTTTTCTCTTTCGGACACCAGGATGAATTTAAACTCCATTCCCTCTCCGTTGGCCTCTGATGTATTTGCTACTTTTACATTCCCTTTCCCTGTAGAAGCTGATGGAAATTCCTTTGGGGCCTTTTGCTTTCCCTCAGAGTCAGAAACTTTTGTGTTGCTAATAGAACTTGGCTTCATTAGCATTTCAAATCCTGGGACGCTCTTAGAGACCAGTGTTAGATCTGAGGGGCTCCCCAGCCCCAACCTGATTTATCAAACCTGTTTAACTGGAATCTCCAATGGTCAGTGACACTGGTCAAAGGACCTTATTTCTGCCAGCTCATCACATCAGGAAATTATTTTCAAGCATTCTAGAGAAGGACACAGGTATCATCTGAGAAGATTTACCTTTGTCTCTCTCCTACTCTATGTATTGCCTGCCAAAAAGCTCTCCTCTCTTCATCATCTCTGAGGGTTAGATCATGGGTAAGTGATGTGGCAGAGTGTAGATGGATGGCAGATAGATGAATAGATGGGTAGATGAACCAGTGGGTGGATGGATAGTTAACTACAAAGGTAAATGGATTGGTGGATGGGTAAATGGATGGGTGGGTGGATGGGTGAAGCAGATGAATCAGTAGGTGGATGGAAAGGATGGGGGGATGGAATGGATGGGGGGGTGGAATGGATGGAAAGACAAGGCAAGGTAGATAAATAATGCAAGTCTTCCATCATACAGTATCCCTGCCATTTAATCAAGAATAATTGGCCTTATGTTCCTGAGGCTGAAGATCACTTCTGCAGAAAACAGCAAGTCCTGCCTCACACACGAGCCAAAGGGTGGAGTTTGTCAAATATTTCATTGCCTCTCTGACTCAGTGTCTGCTTTGTGAAATAAATAAAACCATCCTCCTTTATACAATATATATATAAATGCTTCAATGCAGTGGTACTTAACCAGACACACACAGCAAAATCTCTTGGGGAGCTTGTCCTACATCACATATCTTGGGACCTCACAGCCTGAAATGTGCTTCCTGATTGAAAATTACTGCCCTGACAGAAGATTCTCTGTACCTCATAGCAATAGTATTTGAGAGTATTGGAACTATGTGTTCCTGATTCATTTTCTCTTCGCAGATATTCCACTAACATTTGTAAGTACTCATTGTGTTTCATGCAATGTTCTAAGTGCTTTTATTTGCATTATGTCATTTAATCTTTACCACCACCCCTTCATGGAGGTACCATTAATATCTCCATTTTATAAGTAAGGAATTAAGGTATGCAGGGGTCAAATAACTTGCCCAGGGTCCCACAGTGAATAAGAGGCAAAGCTGATGTTCATAGTCAATGTCCAAACTCTATGGTCCCACCTACCATGTTATAGTGCCTCTCTAATTCCTAAGCTAACCTTTTAAAGCACCATGATTCAATAGAACTTCCTGTGGTGATGAAAATATTCTAGATCTGTGCTATCCTATTAACATATTAGCCACCAGCCGCATGTGACTTTTGAGAACTTGAAATGTGGCTGGTGTGACTGAGGAACTAAGTTTTTAATTGGACTGAGGAACTAAGTTTTTAATTGGATTGCATTTTAATTAATTTAAACAGCACAGTGTAAGAGCCAACTAAGAGCCTCTGTTCATACATAGGACCTCCAAAAAATTAAGTGCTGAACTAGAAATTAAATTAGGTATCTCAATTATAGACATTATCCTTTATATCAACATAAATAATTGCAAAGCAGTCTTAGAATCCTTTGTGCATCCTTCTATCCCTGAGAGGAGTCTTGCTGTTCTCCTAAGCATTCTGCCAGCTAAGTGGCATATCTACTCCGAGCTCATTGAAGATGTATTGAGATGAGACAGAAAAAATAATTTAGGCAGGATAATACAGGGAACGTCAGGGGCAAGTTGTAGCATGGTGGTGCCACTGGCGTTTATTCTCAGGATTCATTGTTACAGTTTCTATTTCCCAACTACTGCTGTCATCTGTTAGGGCAAGGTGGTTAATGGAAACAATGGGCTTTAAAGCAGAGCTTGGAGATAGAGAAAAGAAAGTACAGGGGCACTTGGACTCACCTAAAGGAGACATGCAACCCATACCCCTTCTTACGGAAGGGAGTGAAGACAGGTAGGAAGGTGGGAAATTATGAGTCAAGAGAGAAGGAAAGATGATTCTGGGTGAAGTAATATAACAAAGGAGTCATATTATGCTTCACGTGGCACACAAGTTGAAATTGGATGAAATGTTTAAATGAGAAGGACAATTAAAGTATTAATAAATCCCAAATGCATATGGCTGGGTTTTACAGGGATGGAGACAAGCAATATAGAATTTGGCAAAATTGTTAAATATTGGACAAACTACAGCCCATGGGTCAACCCCAGTCCACCGCTGGGTTTTGTAAATAAGGTTTTATTAAGCACACCTGAGCCCTTTCACTTCTATATGGTCTATGGCTCCATGATGCTACAAGAGCAGAGTTGAGCAATTGCAACAGAAACTGTATAGCCTGCAAAGCCTAAAATATTTCCTGTGGACCTTTACAGAAAAAATGTTTACTGACCCCTGGTTTAGAACAAAAGGAGAATGTATATTAGCACAAACGATATAGCACAACTCCAAAATTTGGAATGCAGTTTTGTACAGCCATCAAATTTGTAAATGCACATCATCTGTGCCCTGACAATACTGCTATTAGAATTTTATCCAGGAGATCTTGTGGTTTCTTACATACCCACAGGGCTTCTTATAACACTGAAAAACTAGAAACAACCTAACTGTCTAGTAGCTGAGCACTGGTTAAACGAATGACTTTACATTAATGTAAAGATATACTATTCATTTTCTTTTTTTCTGAATGAGATAGTTCTATAGGTACTGTTTATTGTGAAGGGTTTTCAAGAAATAATGCTCAATAGAAAATGTTGCAAAACAGTATGTATTAATTGATTATATTTCTGTAAAAACTACAAACTGTCCCCCAGAAAGATATACAGGTATATACCCAGCAACTCTGACAGTGGCTGGCCCATGGTAGATACTCAATATTTAATGAATGAAGACATAGAGGAATTAGGCATACATTTACACATATTTTTTACTTTTTCACTTATATCTTCTAGACTCTCTGAGTTTCTGCAAATATGTATTAATTTTAAAAATCTAAATTTTAAAAAGGGGGGAAATAAACAAGAAGAAGTAGCTGAGGAGTAGTCTCCCCAAGCTATTAGTCACCCCAGTTCCCCACAGTGATCACGGCACCTGCAGTGGCAGTAGGTTGAGAAATGGTTGGTGGCTCTTTGCTCAGTATTGAGGCATTGAAGAGGGCACAGATTTAGGTTTTAAGTTGGGACCCTTAGAAACTGTTGGGCTTGAAGAAGTGTCTCTATGTGTCATGCACAGAGAAGCAGAGAAGCTCTGAAGAAACAACTCAAGGGTGGAAAAGGAGAACAGCGCCTGTCATCCTGCGGAATGTAAGTCACCAGGTGGGAAGACCTCATCAAGGAAACTAGGAAGAGCAGGAAGCTGGAGAGAATGGAGCCAGTGAAGGATGGACACAGTGGGCAGTGCTCAAGTGGAGAAACATTTCTGAGGGAGAATGCATGCTTTGGGTTCTGAGAAGAGCCAGTCTCTACCCAGATGAATAGAGCTGCCCTGCAAGGTCAAGTTGGGAAAGTGCTTTGGTGTCTTCTGGTATAAGATCCGTGGACATCAGCAGTCCCAGTACATTAGCAGCTGTTCAAATGCAAGGGCCAGATGCAGTTTCTATGAGCTGAGTAGAGCTTCTCCCAAATACCAAGACATCTGCCTGGTGGTGCAGAAGCCCTGGGAAGAGCTTCCCCGCCCGCCTTGTGCTGGCCACACATCCCTGCTTTGGTTTCCCTGTGCAAACACACATATTACTCAGTGCTAGCCATTTATTTCCCCGGCAGAATTGCGGCAAGAGGGGTTTATATGGGATTAACAGTAAAAAATAAATAAGGAAGGCTTTTTTGAAAAAATCAAAAAAAACAAAAAAGAAAATTAAAGAGTCAGGTGTGTGTGTCTTTTTAAAAGGATAGGTGTCCACCTCCCTCCACCCCACCCACGGGTCCACCTGCACTTTGCTTGACTTGTGCCTGGGGTAGATATGTCTGCACCTGGGAGGATCTTTTTATTTAGACATCACAAGGTATTTGACCAATTTTCAACACAGCCGGCTGCTATACTGGTGCACAGACGCCTGCTCTTTCTTCACAAAACTCTCCAGTTCAAACATGTTTGCAGAGCATGATTCATGGCATTTCTTTCTGGATTGTCCAGTGGGTAATTGCTGTACAAAAACCAGAGAAACAGATGTAGACCCTGAACCCTGGCTATAAATTTTTGTTTTATGATTATGGGTTTCAAATGTGCTGTGTCACACTGACAAATACACAGTTACTCTGAAACAAAATGGCTTTGGGGCTCAAACTTTGCTTTTTTGTTTGTTTGTGGTTGGAAATACTTTTATAAGAGTTCTTTTGTCATTGGTCAAGTGCAATGCAAACAGAGGAGACAACACGTATCAGAATATTATTTATGTCAGACCAAAGATGTTTAGGAAAGGTTTCATCCAACTGACTGATGTTAAAATAGGTGTCAATAATTTAAACTTCATTATCAACACACTAATGAGGCCATTTTTCACTTTCTACCTATTGATTCATCTTTATAATACATGGATATGTATTTAAAAATTGTGGTTTACCTTTCCTTAATTATACTTAAGATGAAGAATTTTCAGGAAGGTTCAAGTTTTCAAGAAGTCTAAGAATTAGATGTGCTAATGAAAATATGATAAGAAATGTGTGGTTGAATTTGGGGGCTGCTTTATAAATTAATACTTGGATGAAATAATAGCTCTAATAATTGCTATCAGCAAAATTAATTCATAGTGAGAAATGATGAGTTGACTAGCGAATACTAGTACACTCTAAGAAACGTGTGATATTCTATTCATAGAATTTAAACACCTATCATTCATCTCAAGGTCCAAGTTTATTTCTCCACAGTTAAGAGAACCCCAAGGTGATTATACATTTAAAATTATCTTGGATGTAGAAAGAAAAGACCAAATCTCCTATCCCTCCACGCCCCAGACACACACTTTGTTACTGTTTTCGTGTTGTGACATAGTATTGAAGGTAGGAATTCGGGAGCAGTCATATTCCTTCCTAAATGAGGCTGATTCTCTAGCTTAAGAAATGAGAGTAGACAGAATTTGGGGGACACCATCCCCATTTTTGCTTCCCTGTGACCAGTGCACCCCACCCTTTGGAGAAATGTCAAGCAGAGAAGTGCTATGCTGTCCCTGGTTATCAAATACCTGTACACACACACCTGGTGTACAGTGGTGCCGTGCTTCTTATCTCTAACTTGGTTCCTCCTGCTGTACTTTAAATATGGTTGCTTCCTCCCCTCTCCTCAAACAGCTTTTTATCCACCTCCGTTATCAGGTATAAAATGAGCCAGCTTTCCAGGGAACTCTAAGGACCTTAAATAAGCATTCAGAGCTCTAAGTCTCAGGGACCACGTAAATGCTGGCACAAAATGTGGGGCTCTGTGTATCTTTACAACTATCTTAATGAAGGTGTGTTAAATGTTTTGTAAATTCCTCTCTATTCCTTGCTTAAAATGTGTGTTTTCTTTGTCATTAAAGGGTTTCTTATAATAAAGCTCTATTACAAAATGATGGGCATATAAAAAAAAGAGAGAATGAGAGAAAGTAACAAACACACAGTTTCAGCAAAATCTCACCCCTTTATCACCCTGGATTTTCAATAGCAAGAACTGAGCTTGCTGGGCTGAAAATTGTTTTAATGCACCTTCATAAAAGGATCTTTGACTTGGTAAGTGTGTGTGATGCATACTTTTCATGTTACGCCACAAGTGCCACTTAGCAACTCTGCTAGACAGAGCCGCAGTTCAGCATGGGGTGGGATGCCCCCCGACAGGCTTTTAAAAGGCCTGGATGCCAGTGCACATTCCAGCACTATCCACAAAAAGGAGACTGAGCAGAGCTCTTCCCTGCAAGGGGCGAGGAAGCTGTCCCTCATGCCCGCCCACACACCCACCCTGTTTTGTGGGAGAACTATATAAGTAAATACTGCAGAGGCAGTGGAGGAGGTAGGGTGTTTTAATTCCTTGGCAGAGTTTCCTTTCTTTGATGTACATTGCATCCTTTAAGCAAGTTGTGCAAAGTGGCTGCACAGCGGATTGGCTCTCCCTTTCAAAGCTCTCTGCCTGGGTTCCTTTGTAAACATTGCATGTCCTTCTCTGTCTTTTAAGATTGGGTAAAAGGCTTCTCCAGCCACCCCTAGGTTGGGTCAGAATGGGAGGTATAGAAACCAGTCCGTTTTTCTTAAAATTATTCTAAGAAATAGCCAAGATTGGGCAGGGGCCAATTGGAAATATAAAACCTTTACACTTAACCAGTTCTCAAAAATATGTATTTAACTATGTGGTGAGGGGGTGGGGGGGTATGATGAGAGGTCACCGACATGCGTTTCAGGGCCCAAGGCTGTGAGAACAGCAAAGCAAATTTCACAATGGACTGGGTTTCCAGGGCCCTGAGTTCGTCATGGTTCTGAGCTGTGTGACGTCAGGCACGTCTTAGCCTCCCTGGGCTTCTGTTTGCCCAGTGGAAAAAGAAGAAGATGAAATCACAGCTGATATTTGTCCCAGGGCAAGTAGGAAGGGCCATACAAGCATTATTTAATTCGTTCTCACAGCAACCCACTGAGGTGAGTCGGAGAATAGCCCCATTTTATACAGAGGAGGGGGTGCAGGCTCCAAGAGATGACATACTTGTCCTGGATGACACAGCTGGTAAGGGTAGAATTGGAATCTAGTTCAGTGTGAGTCCTGCATCCGTGCTTTAGACCAGTGTATTGTTTCCTCAGATGGGGACCTGAAACCCTGTGTATCTCCGTGTGATGGGGTGTGTGTGTGTTTGGGGCACGAGTACGTAATTCTTGACTGCTCCTGTAGGCTGCGCATCGACCGGGGAGAATTTTCAAAAAAGTAAATGAATCCAGAGAGCTGGATTTTTACTCCAGAGCAAGTGCAACCCACTCAGCCGGGGCTCGCAAGAGGGATAAAGAGAAAAAAGACTCAAATGGAAAGTTTCCCAGCCCAGGGCTTCCCGGAGGGGTGGCTCTTCTCTGGGCTGGAGCTCAGGGCTTGCATGTGCTTTTTCGGGAGTGGAAAAATACATAAGTTACGAGGAATCTCACAGACAGACAGGCGCGCAGAGGAATTTAAAGGGTGGGCTGGGGGAAGGGGGAGCACGCGCTGCCAAGCTGAGCCTGCAAATAAAGGGGCGGAAAGGGAGAGAAGCCCCAGCGGCGTGCAGGCCCCTCCCCGGCTCGTTTTAAAAGCACTTCGTGCATTGTTTTCCAGGTGAGAAATGGGAAAGAGAGCGCCGGCTCGCGCCGCTGCCGCCGCCGCCCCGGCTGTCTGGTTGCAGGGCTGCTGGGAGGTTTTAAGCTCTGTGAGAATCCTGGGAGTTGGTGATGTCAGACTCGTTGGGTCATTTGAAGGTTAGCAGCCCGGGAAGGGTTCACTGAAAGTTCACTCGCATATATTAGGCAATTCAATCTTTCATTCTGTGTGACAGAAGTAGTAGGAAGTGAGCTGTTCAGAGGCAGGAGGGTCTATTCTCTGCCAAAGGGGGGACCAGAAATCCCCCACGCGAGCCGTTCGAGGACTGGGAAGCCGAGGACGCGAGCCAGCCGGGCAGGGTTTTCTGGGCACCGTCGGGGTAGGATCCGGACCGCCTTCGGAACGTTTTTTGCAGGCATTGGCGTGGAAGGAGAACTTGGGATCTTGCTGGGAACCCCCCGCCCCGGCTGGATTGGCCGAGCAAGCCTGGAAAATGGTAAATGATCATTTGGATCAATTACAGGCTTTTAGCTGGCTTGTCTGTCATAATTCATGATTCGGGGCTGGGAAAAAGACCAACAGCCTACGTGCCAAAAAAGGGGCAGAGTTTGATGGAGTTGGGTGGACTTTTCTATGCCATTTGCCTCCACACCTAGAGGATAAGCACTTTTGCAGACATTCGGTGCAGGGGAGATCATGTTTGACTGTATGGATGTTCTGTCAGTGAGTCCTGGGCAAATCCTGGATTTCTACACTGCGAGTCCGTCTTCCTGCATGCTCCAGGAGAAAGCTCTCAAAGCATGCTTCAGTGGATTGACCCAAACCGAATGGCAGCATCGGCACACTGCTCAATGTAGGTTTATTTTTTTCCCTTCTTCTACCAAGAAAAGAAATGAATTGTCTCTCTTGCATGCAATAAAGACGTTGGAAACAAACTGCATTGGTAGCAAGACAAAGGATTTAATGATTTAATGCTGGAAGGGTGTGATATGCTGGCGTGCATATTGATTCCCTCTGCTGAAAATTTCCTGTTAGATGTTTTCTTCCCAAACAACCCCTCCCGACCCCTGCTTCTCTCTTTACCAACTGTACAGTCTCTTGAAAACAGTTTAAAAGATATGCATGGAGCGGGGGGAAAAAAGTAGAGGGTGACCACAGGACTCTGAAACATTCTTCAAGTAAGGCAATTTGACACACTGCACAGTTTTTACTAAAATGTGTGCAGAGGGAAATTTAACTTTGCTCTGTTTAGTATTAGCTACTAGTTGTATATACTCCCTCCCCGCCTCCCTCTTTATATTTCAACAGTCCAAAGTCATTAAAATATGACATCTTCCTTGCAAGGAATTTAGCCTAATTAACGTGGCTGCTGCTCCTGAAGTTCATAAACCACCAGTTAAAGCTGCCGCCTCCAATGTTTTCCTTGCTAAGGAAAGGCAATATTTCTTAGCATTGACCCTGCTGCCACCTTTTCGAGTCACTTTGTTGCTCTAAGAAGTTGCTGTTTTGCTAGAAAACTACTGACAATGAACACCCCTTGGGCTGAGCCATCCATTATTTCCAAATCTTGCAATTCAACTGGGAACCTGGACTTCGGTTAAAGAAAAGAAAATATAAGTGGAGTAGCCCCGTTTAAATATATATATATATATATTGACTATTTGGTTGTCTGATGCTGACACCGTGCCGAGGCATGCATCTGGTCAACAGTAGCCTGGCAGCAGGCTTGAGAAATGACCAGAAGTCCCAGAAAATCCCACCTTCGGGTGGCTGTAGTGGGAGCCTGCAGGATGCATCACAGCCCTGACAGTGATTTAGATAAATGGCTCAGCTATCTATCAAAATGTTTTTAGTACTTTATTTGACAATTCACTGGAGCATTAGCCTGAAAATGACATTTTAAACTTTGTTTTCAAAGAGGTCAAAGTTTAACTGGAAGAAATTGAGTTTTCCTAAAAACATAGTGCCTTAGCTAAAGAGGGAAAAGTAAAAGAAAAGAGAAGGGACAATAACAAGATTTAAATTGCCCTCTCTGAAACTTTTTCTTAAGAATAAAGGCTTGCTTCTTGGGCCAGGAAATCAACAGGTTTGTAGCAGAAAAATCAATAACCATTTGATGCCAACAGTCTGGCGACTTAATATTTTGTAGAGACATAACCAGGGCAAAAACAATATCGTTTTCAGAAGGTGTCTTAATCTTCAGCTGCTCCCCAAATGCCTTTTCTTTCCCCCTGTCATATTTTCTTTCCAGAAAACTCCAAGAAACTGAGTGTTCCAAAATAATTTTCCAACCCACTAACATATCTTTTAGACCTGCCCTCCCCTCTATGTAGCAATTAAAACAGTACGAACAATTTCTTTTGTGATCTCAGGGAGCTGCGGCTCTTGAAAACTTTTTTCTTGCACGAGAGAGTTCTAATGAAACATACTTTTTCACCAAGTGGGGAAACATGCCAAGACCTTGGTGGAAAGCTATTAGACCTAATAGAGCTTTTACAAGTAGACATTCTCCCTTTTGTAATTAACCCTCCAAACATGCCTATTAAGATGTAGGAGTAGAGGGAAAAGCTTTGTTTGTTCTTGAACAAGTTAAACAAGGGATTTGCCTTATCTAGGGAGAGCTAGTGGTGAATGTGTCATTCGCCTAGGGCCTGCCGATAAGCAAGAAGTGTTGATAACAGCAAAGTTCAGCTAATCAAAGAAACTTGCATTAGAAAAAGTAAATAAAGGCTTTTGACAAAGGGATTTCAGAAATTCCTGTGTGTTATTTTTGTAAGCAGGGCAATTAGCGCTTATTGTGGCCAACTTCACAAGGGCTTGAATCCCAAACCCCAACTTGGAGGTTAAATTAATAAAATGCCAATATTGTTTTATGCCACTGCAGAGTTGTTTTATCCTCCATAAACCACTCTATGACCAGTCAGTTTAGTTGCTCAAGCGACTTTAAGTTTTTAAGCATTAATAAGAATGCTAACAAATGTACGCAGACAGTAGTTAGAATTTTTGGTGCTTGGTTCGGCCTTGGCATAGCCACTTAAGTCTTCTGAAATAAAAGCATTAGGGCTACGTTTGTACAAGAAGAGAAAAACCACAACCTTTTCCATTTTACTTAATGACTGTTTTGACGAGAAGCAGATCTGTTTGCGCTCTTAGCACAGAGGAAACAGCGGGCAAGGAGGGGAAAAAAATCATACTAAATTCCAACCCAAACTGTTTTCTGCCTTGAGATCCTACTTATTTTTTTATGGTGTGTGTGTGTGTAGCAATTAAAGTAAACTCTTTGAACATAAAACACTGAAGAAGCTTTCTTTGAAAGGTGTTAGAAATATCCTTATTTTCCTTTTTAATTTTAAAGACAGAAAAACGATATTCCAACCAGCTGCCAGTGATGTAGGGCCTGTAAATTGCTTGTTATTAAAATTCAAAGTCAGGATCATTGGGCTACTAAGGGAATGTAGTATAAATAATATGACTTAAGACTGCCCATGGAAGGTATCAGAGTCTCTAAATTTTTGTTAAATTGCCTCCTGGATTATCTGGTTTTCAGCTGTTCCAGATGTTTGCAGCATTAATTGCTCGGTGGGCATTGGATAAATCCTAATATTTGTGGTCTAAATATAGTTGATTTTGGTGAAATCATGAGTGTGACAACTTGTTGGCCCTTTTCCCTGTCTTCTCCCTACTCAACCCACCAAAAGAAAAAAAAAATTCTTTTGGCACATTATTTTGCTCATTAATGAAGAGAAATAATGTTTTAAAAAAACAGTAGCGATGTGTGATTAAGGAATGAAAAAGCCCCCTTCTCTAAACCGGGACCTGAATTTTAAGTCTTAAACAGTATCTAAATCCTCTCCTAGTGAGATATAAATTGGGGTCAAAGTGGCAAAATCAAAGATACCCTCTGAAAGAGAGACTAAATAAAGACTGACAGCCACCGTATGAACTGAATGGGGTTTTGAATAAATATTTCAGTGAAAAGGCTCAATTGTTTTTCTAAAGTAGGACATAATTTTCTGCTTCTCGGCCACATGACAGTGGTAACTAATACCATCCGTAAGAAGAAAGAAAAGGGACTTTTGCTTAAGTCTCAGAGAGTACAGGACAGGGTTGTTTAAAAATAAACGGAAGATTCATGAAGTTTTCCTTGTGTCCAGTAGAAAAAAAAAAACAAGAAATACTAAAATTTTGTAAATATTCAGATAACTTGGTACCCTGGGTAGGAAAGTATGGAAGTGCAACTTAGAAAGAAAAATGCCTGAGTTTAGATTTTATCACCAGAGAAAGGTAGATTCCCGAAATTAACACAGTAGGAGAAGAGGGCATCTGTCTACTTAAGTTTCTGCTATGGAATTGATTTGCAAGCTCTAGTTAGGATTTGATTCACCAGCCCAAACGCAAAGCTGTCGCATTGGAACCAGCCTTCTTTTTTTTCCTTACTAGATAGATGACCAGAATGGAAATTTCTGATAGGTTAGCTGACTTGAATCAGAAGGTTTCTTCTCAGTTCTGGAAGCCTGGGTGAGTGGGACAGTATATAACCTGGTTAGTATTGTCATGAACTTTTCTTTAAAGAGTAAAAGTCAACGAAAGTTCTTCTGAATTTAAGATGCTTGTAATTCACCTTCAATATGTTAAGCCCCCGAGATGGCTGAAAACGCGGGGCAACCTTACTGTTTTCTCTTTTATACATTCCACAAGCATCCATAAACTATCTCTGAAGGAAAGTGCATGATAAATGATAAAGATGATAATCTGCTCTCAAGAAATTTATAATCTTTAAAATAATTTTAAAAATATTTTTTTAAAGTCTGGGAACTTTTAACTTAGAAAGCTACCCTGTGGAAGGAAGAGGCAGATAAAAAATGAGATGTCAAATATGAAACTCTTTTCATGTCACACAGGATTTATCAAACAATAAATGCAGTGTTCATTTTAGAGCATCTAAAAAAGAATCTTCTATACAGTTTGAATTATATGTAAGTGCCAATACATTTATCCTTATATGACATTTTTATACTTTAATGTTCTAATATAAATTCAGTTAACTATCAATTAAATAGATTATTTCAGAAATGGGAGGTTTTGATGAAGATTAATCAGAGAAATCTTAGCTAAAAACCTTTCCAACACATATTAATGTAGAATCTTGCCTTTCAAATTACAGGGTAGTTATGGCAATCACACATCTCTGATTTTCTAGAATAACCCACTTTCAAATATACTGCCACAATTCCCATATAAATCATTGAAATATGCCAGATATTTCAATATGACGACATTTCCTAGGCTGCTCCTTGAACCCAGGAGTGGCACAGAAAGTCTTTGTTTGGATTCTGTAGTCAGTATAACTAGGGTGCTCACAGCTTAATTTTTCCATTATGAGTGAAGATCGCCTTGTGTTTCTGGGCCATTCTCTTGAACGGCAATTCCTTTTGTGGCAAACTGTGTATCTGTAAATAGAAGGCATCCTTTGCAAAATGGATGTAAATATTAGGACCGGGGTTCTGACTCCAGCACGTGTGTGTGCGTGTGTGTTTATTGGGATTGGGGGAGTGTACTGAGATTGGGAAGGGGCAGAATTGTTAAATTAAATGACTATGAACAAATCTGTATCAGTTCTTGGCCAGCTTCTTAAAAAACTGGAATTGGGGGTGATGGAGAGAGGAGAGCAGAGTTAACTCAGGTTTCAGAGTTATCAGTACCTGTCTGTAAGTGGCTTGGCCTAAGTACCTTTTGTTAAATAGGAGATGAGATAACCTGCCCCACCTGTAAGATCTAATAACACAACCTCATCAGTCAATATGTTGCCCTGAATTCTCTTTTCCTTCCTGGCTTCCTTACTTCATTATTAGTTAGAATGATTCCTGTCCCATCCCACATCCCCAAACCCCCTAAATGAATAAAGAATAAAGTTACAAAAGTTCTGTCTACCTAGGAAGCAGTAGAGGGTGGGTCTGCAGGTATTGTATTACCTATCTTGAGCTTTCAGAGCGTCTTGAAAGGAATTCAAACAGGCAATGGAACTGCTGACTTGCTCTTTCTCAGGCCTGGCAGGATGGGGACCGAAATGGGGGCCATTTATTAAGATAAGGCTCTTGGTCCCCCGCACAAAAAGGCCGGATAACAGGAACTGACGTCAGCCAGGCAACTCAGCCTGGCCAAGCATTTCCTCCAGTTCAGGGCACATGGATTCCAGGAGTCTCCAGGCCTCCCTGCAGCTCAGAAGTGAACCAGGCAGACAAGGAGAAGGGAGCTAGTTTTAGCGGGGATGATAGTGGGTGACAATATCCCTCACTCCCAAAAGGAGATTTCTCAAAGGAGAACAAAGAGTAACTTAGGGGGATCCCTGGTACCCCTGTTTACTTTTCTGAGTACCAAGTTCCCACTCCCGCTGGCTTCGTATGACAGCATTGGGAAAGCCATTCCATTTGCCACCAGCTCTGAAAACAGCTCAGAGGTCTTCCTCCCCTTTCTGCCTTCCTCTTCTCTTTAAACTCAAATTACTTTTCGCCTTCTCAAGCATTTCCAGTTAGAGGTTTGAAGAAGGAGAAATTCAAAGGAAAGAGCCCTATTTTATTTTTTCAAGTTCATAGGGTCTCTATCCACTGTTAAAGATTGCTCCTTTTCTTTTTTTAGGTTTAGGGTTGACTAAGGAATGAGTCCCCTAATGTGACTCAGATACAGTGAAATGTTTGTTTTTTGTTGTTTTTGTTGTTTACTAATCAGTTCCTGTTTGGCATAGATGATATTTTACCGAATCAGAAAAAGAAAAACAGCTGAATTCAAAATACTGTAGAAGTAATGATGTAGGTACAGCCAGATAAAATGAGGACCTCAGGTAACTGGGAAAAGATGGGGATCATATTTATCTCCATATTTCTGTAATTTCCAGAGCAAATGAGGAACTCAGATAACAAATACCTCTTCTCAAAAATAGTAAAGCTTTGGGGGCTGTAGTACCTTTGTCTTGTCATCAAAGTCCATAATTATGAAGAAGCTGAGAGTGGAAGGCTTTTTGAAGCTTCAAAAGATGTTTTAGGGTCTGGTCTATTGGAAAGCTTGGGGATATAATTAGCTAAAATGGAAATGGAGGCAAGCGAAATTTAGTTCCTGATGTTTTAATTTAGCTCAGTACTGCCATGTGCTATTGAGGAGAATTCTTAAAGGCAAACATAATTATTTCATTATAGGCCTCAGAATGCTTTCATTGGCCTTAATGACAAGACACTATATAAAAAGCACACATTTTAATTAGTCCTTCTTATATTTACATCAGATAAATAACAAATAATTGATGAAAAACAAGTCTTAGGGATGGATGATTTCACAGAGTGCGCTGGTTACAGTTTAATGATGAAACATTTTCTCTGTTGCTTTGCATTTTAATTATCCAGCAATTACAGTAGTGGTGCCGTGGAGCTGAAATATCGCTGTTGCCATTTCATTACAAAAAAATCACAATTAATGCCTATGAATCAGAAGCCGAAAAAGGTAGCTAGAAGCACATCTCAGAGGAAGTAAATTGCCAGTCCCATTAGTTTTACTACGGTTGTTCCCACACATTTTGATCACTTTTATCTTTTACGCTTCATCTTTTTGTATTAAGACTGTCAGGGGTTGCACATGTGTTTTTATGGCCGCATCTTCTCCTGAATACCTTTCTTTCTCTCTTGCTGCCTGTTTTGAAGACTTGCCTGCCATTCCTTGCCAAACGTGTCCTGGTCATTCAGAGAGCTTTTTTCCATGCTATGGACTGCTTTACCCTGGATTTTATATGAAAACCCATTTCACATGATTCATCCGTTTTGGTGTACAGAACACTAATTGTTATTATTGATTTTAAATTCCGTGACCATTACAAGTAACCCAGATGACTGGCAGATAAAGGGTAATAATCCATGGAGTTCTGGAACTGTTTCATGTTGGTCTGGAGTACTTTATGTGATCAATATTAACTGCCCCATTGAAACTAACTGCTATATCAAATAACAGTCAATCAAATGAATGTGCTTAGAGATTATTTATTGAAAGCTTTAATTGTTCACTGGGGCCCTGCTTATCAGAAGAAACAATAGGAACTAGAAATAGGATGAGAAGGTTTGGACTGGCTGTAGAAGTTGGAGGATGCAGGTAATCAGGGCATCATGTCTCTGCTACTTGGACGTTGAGTTTCTAGAAATCCGTTCTGGGCTGCTGATGGGCAGACGTCGCCCCCCCTCATGCGAGGTTATCCTACCCTCTGTGCCTGGAGAGCTCTCCAGAGGAGAGGGTGTGATGATTTTCTTGCCTTCAGAGGTGGTGGAAAGTTGTCACTCTCTGGGTTTGACTGTAGCTTCCTCGCACTCCCTAGTCATATACATGACCCCATGCGTCTCCCCGCCGTGTTTCCTGTCCCTGCCTGGTGGGCTGACATCACGGGACTAGCCTGACTGGACACAGGATCAATTTCTGCAGCTATGAAATGGCAATAACAGTGTCTACATTGCAGCCTTTATAGAAAGACTAGAGGTAACGTCAATGAGGGTTCTCTTCTCGCCCAGAAAGCACACTGAAGTCACTGAGGAGAGCCCTCTGAAGTCCTCGGGACACCAGTGGCTTATGTGGTTTTGCTGATAGTGAGCAGCATTCTTTTGTTGATGCCTCTTTTCCTACATGAAATGGTTCCTCTGTGGCTCCTAACTCAGGTGACAGTCCTTCCTGCCTGTCACTCTGGATAGCACTGTGGTACTGCATCGGTGGTGTCCGTTTGCCAAACCCCAAGATATAGTGCAAATGATTGACTTTTACAAGTGAGCATTGTCCCCTCCGAAGTTGCCACAGTGCACTTCGCCCAGAGATGCTGTTGGGATGCTGTATGTTTTTATCTCGCACTGAAGGATTAGATCTTGCAGCGTTCCAATCAACAAACAGCATGCAGGTGTTTGCCACATTCAGGCCCCCTTTTGTGTTCTGTGGGGGACATGGAGATGAATCTGACGCTGTCCAGGCTCTCTCTGGACTCACAGTCAGTGTGACACAATTTTCATAACACAAACACAAACACAAGAATGTCCTCGGCAGTTTGAACCTGAGTTTGATTATGGAAAGACCTAAAAGCCACTGAGAACCATAGCTGGTGCACGGGGTGGAGATCAAGTGGGTTACACATTTTTGTCCCAAGGTACGAGAGTGACATTTTTCTGTATGTCGGCCTCATAGGTAATTTCTAAATGTGTTTTATAAAGCGGTATTTTAAACTTATCTTCAGCAGTGGGATCAGTGTCTACCTGCCAAACTTGCATCTTCAAGACTCTCCTATTGATGTTTCTGGAGTGTTTGTTAAATAACATTCTTTTTGACTTAAGTCTGATTAGATTAGATTTTTAAAAATCACTTATGTCTTTGATTGTTTCTGTGACTTATTACTGTGTAACCACCTGACCCCCAAAGTAGTAGTGTAAGAATTTATTATCTCATTATTCTGTGGATGGACTGGGCTCAGCCGGGCAGATCTTCTGCTCTTCATGATGCCAGAAAAGGCTGCATCGTCCCAGGCTGCCCTGGGCTGGAGGTGCAGGAAGGCTTATTCCCAAGGCTGGCAGTCGACTGCGGGTGTTGCCAGAGAGCTCTGCCAGGACTGGGAGACTGGAGTACCTGCATGTGGCCCGCGCTGCTCACAGCCTGGCAGCGATGTTCTGAGGGAGCAAGTGGCAGCACACAGGCCTCTTAAAGGCAACATCCAGAGCTGACATGGCATCACCTTCAGCACATTCCCTTGGTTAAGCTGTCACAGACCAGCCCCAGTCAGTAAACCTATGTCTGAGTGGGGCAGTGACAAAGAATATGCTGCCATCTTTCATCACCATATCCTTACATATGTACCCTCTTATCAGAGAGGAATGATTTGTCTTCTGACAAGAGAGACTGTGTCGAAGAACTGTTGTGGGGTTTATAGTTTGTTTTTTTGGCTGGTTAAATATGTCAGGGAATTCTACTCTAGGACTGTGTATATTGTTCCCAGTGAACCCTTACAAACACTCCTATGAGGAAGGTATGATTAGCCTCATTTCTCAGAAGACAAAGTTGCAGCTCAGAGAAGGTGTGTGACTTGACTGAGGTCACACAGAGAGTGGGGTTGTAGAGCTGGGCTTCTGATCCCAGAAGGGCTTTTCTCCATGGGGTATTTTGGTTTTGGGGAAATGCAGAAAATAGAGGTGAGGAACCCCACTCACATTATTCCTCTGATATCATTATTCCTCTAAGGGAAGCCACAGCCTATTATGTTGTAGAAAACACCAAGGCTGTTTTACTCTTTTGTTCTTCTGTTTTCCATCCTGTTTGTTGGGAGTCTGCGCTGACCTAGTCCTTTTACAGCTCGCAGGAGCTGGGGTCAGGATTACTCTTGTATTTATAGAGGAATCACAGGAAGGGGAGAGAGGAGAAATAAGGTTTCACAAGTTATGCTGGTTCACTCATGATCCTCATCTAAGATGGGTACTAATTGTTCCCAGTAGGTGGTACCTCTTAGTTAAGCAGCATTCTTGTGTCTTCACTTTATTTGAAATCTAGCTGTTGTTGAATTACATATTTAGGAGACAGAGCTAGACGGGTGAATTGAAGTGGCTCGCTGGAGGTCATGTCGTGGGTTCTGGATGGAAGCCGATCTAGACCTGTACGATGGTACCGCGTGTTCAGAGTGTACCACGGGGTGCTATGCAGTGTGCAGGGAGCTGGACGCTCTGCACGCACATCCTCATCTGTGGGAGCTGGAGTGCCAAGTTGCTTTGGTTGTTTTCATCTGTAGAAGGGATCCATAATGCTTACCTTGCAAGCTTCTCATAGCCTTATAAAAGAGAGTGTAGTTAAAGTATCTGATTTAACTCATTAAACAGATCTACCCCCATACTTTCTTATGAATTATTTTCAAATGTAGAAAACCTGGAAGAATTTTACAGGGAACAATGGGATACCCACCATCCTATCTACCATTAAAGTCACCAGCTTTGTTTTTATCCATTTCTCCTGTGTGTGTGTGCGTGTGTTGTTTTGTGTTACTGATTGGATCCCCTTACTAACCTGGGAAGTCTTTGAGGTCAGTTATAGCGTCCTTAACTTCTGTTTTTCCAGTCCTAGTACAGTACTTGGTACTTGGTCAAGACTCAGTTAACTATGGTTGAATCAACAGGTAAGTCCAAGCACACCACCCCGTGATGTATTTGATACCAGCACTGTCCAACAGAAGTTTCTACACTGATGGAAATGATCTATAATTCTGTTGTCCAATACAGTAGTTGCTCACCATGTGTGGCTGTCAAGCACTTGAAATGTTGCCAAAGTGTCTGAGCAACTGAATGTTTAATTTTATTTAATTTTAATGTATTTATCTTTCAGTAGTCACATATGGCTGGTAGCTACTATATTGAACAATGCAGCTCTATATACTATAGCTATTAATATTTTTTCAATATTTGTTCACTCTATTTCCTTTTTCCTTTAGCCTTTATTCTTTCCTACTGCTATTAAGGAGTTCTAATTATCTCTTATATAGAGGGTAAATAGACTGCAGGAGAATGTAAACAGAATTCTGTAGGGTGGTGATTTCAGTCATTGTTTAAGTTGTTTTCTTTCTGGGTGGAACTGTTTTTCCTGGGGCCTGGCAAATACTTATTACTTATTTTGCTAACATTTATTTTGCAGAGCTAAACCAAGATTTTCACAGAATCCCTGTGGGCTGGACTTAAATTATGTTCCTTGTAGTGATCATATTCTGGTGGCAAACAAATTCTATTCCTGTGCTGCATGCCTGCTTGGGTTTCAAATGGACACAGATTATCTTCCAACATTTTCAAGCTACTTTCAACTCAGCTTAAACATCTTGAGCTTCAGGAAAGCAGAGGGGAACAGGCCATGCTTTGTGGAATACAGACTCAGTGTATGTTCTAGAAAACGCCACACTTTCTCTCCCACAGGCACCCACTGCCACTCATATGTGTGCTCTGCTTGGTAACCCAGTCCCTGGCACACAGTAGGTGCTCAGGAAATATGCTGAATACATTTCAAGTGGTCAGTGCTTTTTTGTCACTGTGTATGTTGGGGTCACTCAAAACAGCTGAAGCAAGCTTGAGAGATCTGTCAGAGCTTGGGCGGTTCACCCCGGCTGTTGTGGCAAGCCTTATAAATATGTTAGCTGGAGAACTGGCCTGAAATACGAGTATGAGATATTTTCTTGGGCTTCTGGCATTCACTGATAACCCAGGAATAGATTTTCTGATAATGCTTCCTGTTCAACAGGATGTTACCACTCTTTCTCCCTTTTCATTGCCCATCCCTAGACATGGTGTAAAGAAAGTAAATAGAAATAAGGCCAAATCAACAATCAAGAGAAACTTTTGGAGCAAGGTTCGTGTCCCCGCCTTCCCTGAATGGTTTCAAATGGTGATTGAGTTTTAGTGTAATAAAATAATCACCATTGTCATAATGAATATTTATTAAATTATTACTATTTAATAATATTTATAAATTATTATTCATGACTATGATCTACCACATGTGCAAAATGAATTCTTTCAGCTAATCCTCATAACAGCCTGAAGAGGAAAGCGCTGCTATTGCTCCATTTTACAGATGAAAGTTCCCAGGCACAGGAGGTCCAGGTCCCCAGCTCAGATCTCCCAAGTAGGAGAAAGTGGGATGAAAGTTCCCACCTAAGTGTGGTGGCTGGGTTTCCAACTACACAAAGTAAACGCCTCTTTGCTTTGCGGGGAGGAGGAGCTACGAGGATTGGAAGCCTCAGAACCCACAGATAATAAAAGGGTTTCCAAGCGAAGGCTGGAAACAATACATTTCTAACAAAACGGGCAGTTACTCTAATTGCTGTGCCCCTACTGTTCAATTCCTTTTTATGTCCTAATTCATTAAGTTATGTGCACACACAGGCTTATTATTTACAGATGTACGCACTTTTAACTGGCTCATATGAAACAGATGTTTCGTGAAAGGTAACAGAGAGCAAGGGATCTAAGCCCTACTTTAGTGGTTATCAAGTGAGCATTATGGCCCATTACCTGCAGGTCGTTTGCTATTATTTTGAATTGCAATGTCCAGTGTGGGGAGGAGAATTCAGGCCGTCCCCTGGAGCAACAAATAAAAACACAACGATCCTATAAGCAGACACCTGCATCTCAAAAGTGGGCATGTATAGGTGACAGGCAGGTGGTGTTCACATGTGGGCTCAGGTGGGTATGAATGAGTTTTATGAGCAATTTGAGAAAAAAAAGACCTATTGCATTACAGTTGGCTTTTATTTTCTGAGAGCCTTCTTCCATGATACTTTAATCATTACAGTTTTGAAATTTATAGCTGAGCAATTATCGTACTCCTTTTTATGTAGAGTCTCTTAATTATTTTTAGATGGAATTATTCCAATGCTCTTTTTATAGGCAGGAAAGCACACAAAGCTTGGACATTGCATGTGATGTCAAATTACTGTCTACCAGATTCTAAAAACATTGAGGTGAGCCCTTTCCACAGGTTCTTTATGGTTCCAGCTAAATAATCTTCAGTTAATAATAACTAGAATTAATCTGTGTTATATATTGCTACATAACAAACCAACCCAAAATTTAGTGACTTAAAACACTATTTATTACTAACCTTCAAGGTTCTGTCTCACTTGGCATTTTTTCATGTGGCTGCCGTCAGCTGGCCCTGGGGCTGGACTCATCTCAGGCTTGACTAACTGGATATTCAAGTGGCATCTCCATTCTCATGTCCAGTACCCTGAGAGTTCTGGAGCAGCTGGAGGCTGGCCGAGCATCTCTGTCCCTCCACACGGCCTCCTCTGCTGGCATGGGCTCCCTTACAAGCATGGTGGTCTCTTGACATAGCTTCTTCCAGCATAAACATTCAAAAAAACTAGTTGGAAGCTGCAAGGATTCTTATGATCCAGCCTCATGTATAACACGTATTACTCTTGCCACATTCTGTTGATCTTAAAAAAAAAAATCACCATCACATCTCAATTCACACACCATCACAGATTCAAGGGGAAGGCCTGCACATTGGTGTGGATCCCTGGAGGTGGGGTTCATTGACAGGTCATCTTCAGAGACCACCCATCATACTAACTGTAGAAATAAATTCATACCTCTTTCAGTATAAGGTAACATAGCCTAATAAAAATAAACATGACTAGTTCACATCACCATAAACCAGGTGGCATATGCAGTGAAAAAATATTTCAATACTTATTCAGAGTATTGGGGAGCAATAATAATCACCCCTCAGAGTCCACTGTGAGATTTATTGCTTATGAAGTGTCAGGAGTTCTCTAAACAAACAAACAAAAAAATTGGAGTGAAAAGATGGCTGAAATTATGTCATTTTCCATGTTGAAAGCTGGAAAGCATCACAACTGAAATATAAAATGGGACATGAAATATTAAGTGGCATATTAGGTTTATTGCATATATGACCATGAGAGTGCCTTTTATTTTCTTATGGAGCTCTAAAAAAACCATGTAATGGATTAAAGGTATTAAAACTCCCATATTCTGACTGGCTCCAGGCCAGGGAACAACGCATGATAAATAATCCCAATAGACAGAATATGTAGGAAGGAATTTTAAAATGTATTTATGATCCACATATTGACCTCCCTAACTAATAAAAATGTATACATGAGATTAGTTTTGAAGGAAATGGGCAGACCTTACACATTTATAGTGTATATAAATAATGTGTACACTCTAGCATTAGCATCTTAAAAATTTCCCGCATCTCTGTGACATATGGCGCTCTCACTCTATCTTTACCCTGGAAGCAAAGCATGGGTTTTATAATAATGTGCAATCACTTTACAAAGGAATAGTTTTAATTTACTTTATCTTAAAGCAGGGGTCAGGACACTGAGCCAAATCTGGCCTATAGTTTGTCTTTTTAAATAAAGTTTTATTGGAACAATTCATTTACATCTTGACTGTAGCTTCTTTCCCTGTACCATGGCAGAGTTGAGTCACCGTGAGAAAAACTATGTGGCCCACAAAGCACCAACTATTTACTCTCCGGCTCTTTGAAGAGGAAATTTGCTGACCTTGTCTTAAAACATTAAAACATGAGTAAGAGGACTTAGAATAGAAATGACTGTTCTGCTTCTCATACATAGTACTGTTGTATGTGGATTCAGGGGGCCAGTGCTGGATCAAGCCATTTCCTAGCTGTGTGTGATCTTGGCCAAGTCATTTAACTTCTCTAAACTTCAGTTTCCCACTGTGAAGGATGGAGATTAAAAGAATTGATAATGATGATAAACCCAGCTCTTCACCCCTTTGTCATGAGAGAGCAAGTAGGGGAACATGAGTGAAAACAAACCTCAAGTCGTCCAGCACTGTTGGCAGATTTTGCTGAATTGGCTGAAATGATCATGTGTATAAGGATTTCTATGCAGATTTCATTCTTTCACTCATTTATTTTTTCAACCAACACTTACTGGACTCCTGCTGTATTTCCAGGCACTCTTTTAAACATTGAATATTTAAAGGCAACACAGCTGAAGTTTGTGTGTGCTAACAATATGCCATATTGTGGCAGTCTTGGACAGCCATTGGATCCTTCCTCCAGTTGGGCCCATTTGGGGTATATTTAGTTGTCCATTTACATGGGCCAAAAACAGTGCCTTCTAACTTCTTTATAACCTAGCAATTTAGCCTGGTGCCTGGCCCTGTCAGGTGCCCTGTAAAGATTTGTCAGCAGCCAGATGTCAGCCGCAGCTGTGGAAGGCTCTCAGTGAGAGATCACCAGGATAGAGAGGTGTTTTTACAGAGGCTGTTCCTGAGGGTTCTGTGCACATGGAGCGAGGAGGAGCTGGGAAGCCCATGAGAAGACTGTTACCATACTTTGGATTAATTGAGGGGCTGGGAAGGAAGGGGCAGTTGAGAAGAGCATAAAGACACAAAGCTGACACAGCTCATGTTAGCTTGTAGAGAATCTCTTATGTAAAAAGGGACAATTAACTTGAGAGGGAAAATGGAAGTACAGGTCAGCAAATAACACATGAGACTAATGTGAAGAAGAAAGATGGGAAGGTGAAAAACATTGAGATTCATCAACACATGTGTGATCCTTGCTTATTCATGATGCTAATTGTGCTGGTGTAACATTACCATATGAAGGGATTGTGCCAAGGACCCCTTAGAATGATTTACCATCTAGTGCTCATAATGATTCAGTGAGGGGTATACTCTCATTTTGTACACAGAGAAACTAAAGCTCAGAGAAGTTAAGTAACTTGCTCAAAGTCACACAGCTAGTGGGTTGGTTCAGAAGTTCGTGCTTACAAATCACATACCCAACCTTGTCTGAGAAGATGGAAGGAATATCCAAAGAAAAAGATCTGAGCCTTGGAGCCTCCTCACAATTGGAAGACTGGTGATTAATTTCTTTGAATCATTTTTTCAAGTTTTCCTTATCAATTCCTTTTACAAGAACTAAAAGCACTTGGAAACTGTCATCCCTCTCACATCAAGAAATATTGAAAAATCACTGTGAATGAAAGAGAAAATCACCGATATTGTAGTGTTTCTATAATCTGAATAATTCTATGTGGAAATTTAATAATCTCTTAAAGTAACTTTCACCCAGTGTATCCTTTTGAACCGAGGCGCTATGCTCGTCTCCAGCACTAACAAAATGCTCTTATTAGTCAACCAGAAGGTGCAGGAAGGATGTTCCTCACCTCTCTGCTTCTGCCCACTCCTCCCACCCAGCCAGGTCTGCCTGGGGAGAGAGTAACTCAGCTGCCCCTTGGGAGCATTCCAAATCTGTAGGCAGGGACAGAGGAGCTGTCATGCAGCTTTAGAATTCTGGGTGTTGGTCTCATTCTTGTGCCATATAAGCTTTGATTAAGGGGGCGTAGATGGCCCACTGGCAAGACAGGGAGAACCAGCTTGGGGTGGGGAGCCAGAGCCTGCCCCCAGCCGAGCCGGAGGCGGCTGCGCAGGCCCCTTTTGGCCTGGGTGACTGCCCCTGACAGTGTGTAGTCACACGCCCTTGGAGCGCCGCCAAAGGCCTTTGGAAACTTGGTTTCAGTGGCTGCCATTCTGCCTTCTGTGGGCTGGTTTCTTGGCAGGAACGGCGCGGGAGGGGTTCTGGGTGTGTGAGCGCACCTTCTAATTCCCGTGTTTGCTTCTGGGGGACTTTCCTGCTTTATTGCTCTGACTGGAAAGAAAAAAAGGACATTGTTTGTGTCCTCTTAGCTTTCTTTTTTAGTTTTCCAGTTTTGCTTTTGGTCCTTATGCGGGGATAACTGTGGTGTGTCTGTTTGACTTGGAAACAGTCTATATATTCTCAAACTTGCTGCCAGGGACTATATCAGCGTCTTGCCCAATATGTTCTGTGCAGGTTTTACGTTCCACTTGCTGCTTATCAGTTCCCACCTGCATGGTCTTGAGCAAGTTACCTAACCACCCTGTCCTCTAGTTTCTGGCCTGTAAAAAAGGAACACTAACACTAGCACTCTCACAGGGTCATTATGGGGATCAAATGAATTAATACAAGTGAAATGCTTAGAAAGAATGGGGGGGTGAGGGCAAGCCGATAGCAACGCTCCATGAAGGTTGCCTATTATTGTTGTAATGTTAATATTTAAGTAGACTCTAGAGATGTTTCTATCATCTAATAAGGTAACAATATTAATCACATTATTAAGGTATGGCTTCCGCACCTTTCCCCCAAATACTCTAATAATGAGGTGTTAGCTATTATTTTTCCATACTTTCCTAGAGTTTTGTAGTTTACAGAGTGTAAGCCCTGCCATGTAGTAAGCATTCAGAGATGGGAAACTGAGGCTCAGGAGGGGCAAAGTGACTCTAATAAGAGGCAGAGTTAGGCATAAACTGAGTTTATGCCTGCTGTCTTCTAGGACTCAACACAGGAAGTTATTTTAGTTGCTGCCCCACTTCTTTGTCCTCAAGTCCCCACCAGTATCATCCTTACCCTAAGCTCAGGGTTTTTAGTCTAAGTACTATTTACCATTTGGGCCAGATAATTTGGTGTCGGGTTTTTTTTCCAAGGAGAGGAGAGGGGGCTCTCCTAGACATTGTGGAATGTTTCCTAGTATCCCTGATCTCTATCCAGTAAATACCTGTAGCAGCCCCCAGTTATGACAGCCAGAATATCTCCAGACATTGCACAATGTCTCTTTGGGGTCAAAGTTGGTGTCACTACCTTAGATTAAGGAGGAGAGCAGGGAAATGTGTGTTGAAGGGGGAGAGGGTGGACATGGGGGTGGCTACCACAGTAAACACTTACTGTGTGTGCCAGGCAAGTTGCAATACTATCTCCCTTTCACCAATAGGAATTTTAGGATTGTCTGTATTTTCATGAAGGAGATGCTAGGGCTCAGAAAAGTAAAGAAAACTCCATGCCATTAAATTAGTAAGTGGTAGAAGAGGGGCTCAAATCCAGGTTCAACTGGTGGCAAAGCTCACGGCATTCCCATCACTTCTACATTGCAATTTTCTGCTGGCTCATGGTGTTTTAGTTCTTTTTAGGAACCTAGAAAACCCACACAATGAGGATCAAATTGGTTTCAAAGTTATTTTGAGGCCACAAATGTGAGTGTATACACGGAAGAAATAAGACCCCCAAAAACTTCTTTGTAGCAAACTTAAAACTTTGTGAGCAGAGCTTCATTTTGTTGTGAAAAGGGGATTGGGATAAACTCTGGTTAATCTCACTTGAACATTCTCACATCTCAGAAGAGTGGCAAGGCCTTCCATGTGATAAAGCATAATTTCATTGTCATCTTCCTTCAATATCTCAAAAAGTAGTCTGCCATTACTTTTCTGAAAGGCTGGTTCTGAGGTGATTTTCAAATGTATTTACAGGAGTTAAGCAAAGAATGGTATATCTGAGATGATATACATTTCAATGTTCCTGTTTTAATCAAGTTTATGTGCAGGAAATTTGAACAGATAATGGAAGGTCATTTATTAGTGCAATAATTGCTTTTTAGAAATCATGGGAATCCTGATTAGAGGTGGAATATTGAACTGAATCATTTGGTATTGAGATAAACTCTTCAGGGGGACCTTAATATTGCAAAGCAATTAGCTTCATCTATCCATGACTCCCCAGACGGGTTCCAGCATTTGTTCCGTTAATGCAATTCCATTTCTGATGCCTCTCAGTTCAGATCATTAATAAGTAGTTAGATGTGTCGGCCTGCTAAGTGATTTTAAGAGAGAATTTATTTGAACCCTGTCATAAGCTATCTTAATGTGTCCTAGAAAATAGTGATATAAAACATCATCAGTTAAAAATGTCACCCCAAACAACCTATGAGATAATTTTCAACAATGTTCCTTGAAGCAAGAAAGCATATTATAAAAATGAAATGTAGGTGTTGCACATGTCATGGTCCCTTATGAAAATATGACAGCACTCCCTATGGTAAAAGCCAGTCCCAGGAATCATTTCTTCTGCTGGCCGTGGGCCGAGGCAGGTGTAGCTGCAGTACAGAGCCATTTGTGAATCCTGAGCCTCAATCTGTCTCTTTTTAAGGCCCCAACTATCTTGTCAAATTCAACCATGTTTTCTGGAATCAGACCAGTGTTTGGAAAATGATAACCAAGAATTAATTAAACGGCAGAGGAGGCACACAATTCTGCAGTTCTCAAATTCGAGTAACTAGGCCTGACCAAACCACACCCAGGGACCTTTCTAGCAAACAACGTCAACGAGGGTAATGGACGGTGAGCCATTTAAATCTCTTTTGTAAAAGCGCCGAGCAGTACCCTGTTTTTACATTTCCCAATTCGAAGGTGCAGAGCTGCCGGCCCCTCCCCTCCCTGCGGTTTTGGGGAGGAGTAAATGAGTTAATGCACGTTAAGCCCGAGCCCAGGCCCTGGCACACAATATGCCTCAGTAAATAGTAGATACTATTAGTTCAGGCTCTTCCCGTGCAACTTTGAACCCGCTGCCAACTAAGATCCACTGCCAAAATTCCGTGGGAGAGAACGAGGGCTTCTGGCTTCTGGTGAGCATAAACACATACACGCTGCCTGAAGATCTTAATGTATTAAGTACTTAACAAGGTGGAGTATTTTAGTAAGGACCTGTGCGAAGGGGAGGTTCTGACGCTGGACTGACTCAGCAGAACGTTTGGGATCCTCGGGAGGTTGGGACAGTCACAAGACATTTTTATGTTAGGGCGGCTCATATGTGGTTCCTCTGCATAGGAATTACCTGGGGGTTTGTTCAAAATGCCTATTTCGATCTGGCAGGTCTTTCTAGCGGGGAGCTGGGAGTCTTCATTTTAACGAGCTCCCAGGTGATGCAGGTGCGACCAGGTCAGGGACCAGGCTTTAAAAAGCAAGGCTTCCTTAAGGGATGCAAAAATCAAAGCCTGGCCCTACCCCTGCTTTCGTCCCCGCCTGTGTTCGGCACCTGTTGCCTGTGGTCAATAGCTGGGATTCTCACACCGCAGCTCCAGCCCTCGGCCGGAATCCCGGGTGACCCGGGCAAACACACATCCCTGCAGGGTCACGGGCGGGTTACCGAGGCAGGGCTGCCGAAGCCCGCGAGGGTGTTTTCCTCTCTCCCCAGCCCCTCCCTCCCGTGTCTGCCCCAAACCTGGGACTTATCTTGGAGCTGTTTGATACAAAGCCGGTAGCCGAGAGAGGCAAGGTAATTTCAGAGCGGAGATTTTCTTGTTGGGCAGTTACCTAATTGCAGAATGCGATTCACGGATTTGCAAAAACCCAAATGTCTGGAAGCAAACCGTTTCTCTTTAAAGATAATTAAAAGCAGATCGCCCCCACCCCACCCCTCGGGAAGAGGGGGTTAGGAAAATAAAATGAACGACGGTCTGAGCGCAACCTCCCCACCACCAATTTTAAGGTTTGGAGGCGTGTAAATGATAGTTTAATAAAATGTCTACACACGCGCTCGCACACGCATGCGCAAGCGCAAACCGCGGAGAATCTGGTTCTAATTACTTGTACTTGAGTTGAACTTTGGCGTTTCCTTTGACTTTCCTCCTGATGTATGTGAGCTGTGGGCCTTGCAGTCCTGCAGTGAATCCACAGAAAAAGGGGGGTAAGAATCCAGACCGGCTCTCTTTGGTGCCAACAAAAATGAAGCCCAACTGAATGTTTTGACCAAATGCAACACTTTGCTCTTCTCCCTTAATTAGATGAAATTACTCCCTCCCACCAGGTCCCTGAGCGCGGGGCTCAGAATTCCCCCGGGGCTATGCAGGAAATGCCTTTTGCTTTACAACTCCTTTTTCTTTTAAGGCTCAGCTACCCAGAGAGTACATTAAAATACTGTCTTAGTCGTGGAAGCTTCTAGTGAAAAAGACAGGGTTTTCATAATGTATGATGCCTGCCCGCAACTAATCAGACTCAACATAAAATCCTGAAATCTGTCAACATGGTTTAGCCAGCAGTAAATTAGTTCTCATGAAGAAAAAAGCAGTATACTGTGCTCTCTCCTAAAAATGTTATCTGGTACTTAATCTAACCTTTAGAAAAATGCCAAGCATGTTAGGAATTGTGAAGGAAGCTATTGTTGGAGACTCTCTGTGTGTTCAAATGACACTCAGGTGTGTTGTAACAACAGGACATTTATACTGTGTTTTCTCAGGTGAGTTAAGTTCATAAGTGCCAAGTCCTCTTAACAGGCAACGGTATTAATTTTTTTCTTTATTTTTTGTTTGCTTTTACTTGGGGAGTGAATTAACCCCTATCATCTTGGCAGTGTTTCAGAAAGCTGTGTCACTTGGGAGCGCTGGTATTCTAGTTTTGCACCACCTCAGCTGGTAGAGATTTCGTTTCCTTTGTTTTTGTTTTGTCTTCAAACAACCTCTGGGTTCAAAAGGTTCCAAGTAGGTACTTTTCAAAATGCCATCTGCAGACGGGTGCCAGTTCCAGAACTGCCTGTTGCCAGTCCACGTTGAGTTAAGTGCAGAAATTGAGAGCAAATGTTTAGGAACATGTACAACAATTTGACCGAGTGATTTTATGTCTCATGAATCTTTTATTTTTCTTCCCTGAGTTGTAGCTTGTTTTGTTGACATCCTCTTTCTTAATTCCTTCCTTCCAGAGCTTCATTTCATTTGTATGTTTTTTCCTAGGGATTTGTTTTCACTGAATTAATTTTACCCATCCGTGAGTATGTGGGGTGTGTGGAGGAGGAAGAATGGTCCTTTACCATAGATGGTCCAAAAATCACTAATTTAAAGCAAAATGCCTTCCTCCCTACCCCCAGGAATTCTGCTGCTGGTTGCTGGTCTGGACCACACTTTGAGGAGCATTAATTTAAAGGCAAACAAGACCTGTAATGAATTGTTCTACAAAGAAGGTGACTCGAGCTTTGTTGTCCTTAGTGACAACCACCTCTCTGTAGCAAGGATGGAGAGCTTTGAAATATGGGCTAGAAGCTTCCATCAGTGCAGGTTAGGTTTGGCTTGCTGGCTCCTTTTGCATGTGTGCAGTGCAGAGAAGCCCCCACAGCACCTCTGACGCTGACTCTGCTTTTGGGCAGGGACCCACAGAGCCAAGAACCCATCTTGCAGAAGGAGCAGAAGTTCCTGCCTCAGCCACGCTCCGACAAAGCAAGGCCGCCCAGCTGGCTAGCAGCGGGGATGGAGGCTGCTGTTTGTTGGAGATGCTCAATAAGTAAGCAAGGAATAAATAAAAGCAGGAGGCAAAAAGCAGATCCAAATTATTCCTCAAAGACTGCTTCCCCAAACTGAAATCACATCAGGATGGCTGGTGTGCAGTTGTTTTATTGAATGACACAAGCCTCTTTCCCCCAGGGAAGTCTAAAAACTGCTTTTTTGGCCTGCGTGAGATCGCTGAATGAGCTAATACAGGACACATTGTCTGCTGAGGCTGCAGAGTTTTCTAGCAAAAAATTTTATCATTCCGTAGACTGATTGTGCTTGCCTGGAATAAGGAACAGAATGTTTGAGGCCTCTCAAGGGCATTTGATGAATCTAACTCTAATTTAAAGGGACTAATAGATTATTGATTTGAACAGGATGACAGTGAACAGATCAATGGCCAGGCACTCTGTAGCTGTCTTAAAATACCCAAAATGACTAGTGAAAGGGGAGCCGTAGGCTGTCCCGCCTCCCTGTATCCGCTCTCTTCCTCGGGGTAGGGGGAGGGGGGACAAAAAGAGAAGAGGAGCCCTGATAAACTCGGCCAAAGTATGTCTTTACTACACCACCAAAAAGGCCAGAGGTCGCGACGAAAGTACGAATCTGCTCTTATATTGAAGCCATATCCTGGTTGTAATTGTAGAACTTGGCATATTTGCCCAAGGCTAGCTCTGGCAATTTGACTGCACCACTGAGATTTTATTTTCTGTTTTGCTTTGTATTGTTCTCAGTGTTCTAGGCCACGCAGAGAAATGAAAGGACTACAGGTTATCAATTTTGAGGGGTATTTGACTATATATAGTGCAATATTTAATTCTTCACCACCAGTGGGCACATTTTTCTGAAGATGACTATTTCTTGTTACATGTAAGTCTTCCTATTTATCTCTGTATGGGATTTTGTTTATGCATTTAGAGGAGTCAAATGGCCAAACGCAATAGAAAAAAATCAGTTCATCCTTCACAACACAGTCTGGTCACCTCCTCTGGGAAGCCTCCCTTGATTTCTCTGGGCTGAATAAGGCTTGTAGCCCTCTCTGTCTATGTTAGTGGTTCCTAAGCTGCTGTAATTTGGATTGACCTTGGAATTTTTTTTTTTTAATACTGATGCCTGGCTCCCACTCCCAGACATTGTGGCAAAGTAGGTCTGGGATACAAGCTGGGCACTGAGATGTTTGAGTTCCCCAAGTAGTCCTAATGGATAGCCAAGCTTGAGAACCACTGTATTATATTCTAATTGTTGGCTTACTCTCTATTATGCCAAACTTGTCAAGGCTAAGGGAGTGTGCCATGCACTGTCCATAACGTAGACCATTATGCCAGGCAAATTACAGGCACTCAGTGAAATAAATGATTGAACACGTGAACATCTATTGTATGAATGTGGAAAAGTTCATAGCATTACTGGTGACATCACCACAGCCTTAATAAAAGTCCAGAGCCCTCACTATTGATTGCTTGCAATAGAACATTTTCATTCTCGGCAGCTGTTCAAGAAAAGCCTTCTGGATCCATTCATTTGTTTTGAGTGACTCTCGTGCATAGAAAAAGGCCTTTACCAACCTTGTAAAGTGTTTTGGGATTTTTGAGGCCTCCTTTTTTGTGTGCTTTGCTCCAAGTTTGTTGTGTATCAAATTGTCCACAGTTCTGCTTCCTCTCTTTGGGAGGGTGAAACGCTGGCCTCCCTTCAGTACATGTGTTTGAAGTGGCGTATTTATGGAAATTACCACCCACTTTTGAAATTCAGGGCATTGCTCTGACAGCTGAATCCAGCCCTAGCAGAATTCTATTTACAACTTCCCTAGACGAGCCAGATTAGCTGTTCCAAGCGAGCAAATAGAAACATTAAAACACCCCCCCCACATTGCTTCTGAGGCGAACACAATGCAGGATTGATCATAGTGGTAACAATACAGCTCTGTCAGAGCTGTTGAAACCCTTGGGTGGAAGTAGAGGCACGCAAGTAAAACCAATCCAGACAGTTTTGGGAGACATTTAGGGGAGGACTCACTTATGTTGACATTAGGAGTATAAATTGACACTGCCCTTCTAGAAGTCATTTTATCACATGAATTAAAAACTGACAAAATATTTTTAGATAACCCTACCTTTTGAACTAATAATTCCACTCCTGAGGGTTTATCGTAAGGAAATAGTCAGAGATGTGCTGAGATTAGGTATGAAGATGTTCATTATAATGGAATGTTTTGTGGAAAAAATGTTTATTGACGAGGAAATAAACTCATGACATGGTAAGTTAAACCAAGTCTCAAACAGAATCTACAGTATAATTCCACTTTAGTAAATAAATAAACCAGAAAGCATTTTGATGTGTAGAAAAATGGTCTAGAAGGATATATGCCAAAATGATGAACAGTGGATTTCTCTGAAAAGTCTGTGGGTGATTCTGTGTGTGTGTGTGTTTTCTTGGATTTCATCTTATACTGTTAGCAAGTACTGTTTGTCTTATCGGTGTCATTGTTACTCATTTACTTCCAGTGAAGCTGAGTAGTGTGAGGAGAGCTTTTGCAGTTTCAGCTTGATAGCTGATCTGATAAACTGCGGTGACATCTCAGATGCCAACCTTTCTATAGAACTCTTGCCACAGTTGTGCCAAATTCCCAGATGAAGGGCTAATTTGGTCCAGATAGCTTGGCTCTGACCAGTAAAGATGGTAGTACATTTATCAACTAGACCTGCATTATTCCAATGAATTCATTCCAAGATTCTTCTGAAGTATGAAAATACTGTAATTATAGTTGATTCTATTCTAAAGGGATAATTAATTATTTTTTTAAGGAAGCAAATGAGTATATAAAAGCTATTTGATTTCTAATTGCATTGTTTAACAACTTAGAGAAGCACTTAATGTTTGGAATAAAAAAGTTCATGTATTTTTAACTAACTTTTCCCCCTTTATTTATTTCACCCATCCCCTCACCGAGCCCCCTCCCCCACCCCTTGGCAGCCACCAGCCTGTTCTCTGTGTTAATGAGGCTATTTCAATTTTGTTTGCTCATTTGTTTTGTTTTTTAGATTCCACATATAAGTGAAACCGTATGGTATTTGTCTTTCTCTTTCTGACTTATTTCATTTAGCATAATGCCCTCAAGGATCACCCATATTGTTGCAAATGGCAAGATTTCATTCTTTTTTGTGACTAAGTAATATTCCATTGTGTATATGTACCACATGTTTTTTATCCATTTATCTATCAATAGACATTTAGGTTGTTTCCATATCTTAGCTACTATAACTAATACTGCAAAAAACATAGGGGTACATATATCTTTTCAGATTAGTGATTTTACTTTTTTCAGGTAAAGTCCCAGAAGTGGAGTTGCTGGGTCATATCATATTTGTATTTTTAGTTTTTTGAGGAACCTCCCTACTGCTACCCATAGTGGCTGCACCAATTTGTAATCCTATCAGGAGTGTACAGGGGTTCCCTTTTCTCCACATCTTCTCTACCATTTATTAATTCTTATTTTGTGGATACCGGCCATTCTGTTAATGTGAGGTAGTATCTCATTTGGTTTCGATTTGCATTTCCCTCATGATTAGTGATGTTGAGCATCTTTTCATGTGTCATTTGGCCATCTGTGTGTCTTCTTTAGGAAAATGTCTATTCAGGTCCTGCGCCTATGTTTTTAATCAGACTATTTGTTTTTTTCTGGTGTTGAGTTGTATGAGTTCTTTTATATATTTTGGACATTAACCCCTTATTGGCTAGATCATTTGCAAATATATTTTCCCATACAGTAGGTTGCCTTTTTGTTTTTTTGATGATTTCCTTTGCTATGCAGAAGATTTTTAGTTTGATGTAGTCCCATTTGTTTATTTTTGCATTTATTTCCCTTGCCTGGGGAGACATATCCAGAAAAAAACCCCACTAATGCTGATGTTCAAGTTTACTGCCCATGTTTTTAGGAGTTTTATGATTTCAGGTCTTATGTTTAGGTCTTTAATCCATTTTAAGTTTATTTTTGTGGACAGTATAAGAGAGTGATTCAGTTTCATTCTCTTGCACATAGCTGTCCAGTTTTCCCAACACCATTTATTGAAGAGACTGTCTTTTTCTCATTGTATATTCTTGCCTCCTTTGTCATAGAGTAATTGACCATGTAAATGTGGGTTTATTTCTGGGGTCTCTATTCTGTTCCTTTGGGCTATATTTCTGCTCTTGTGCCAGTACCATACTGATTTAATTACTGTAGCTTTGAAGTATAGTTTAAAATCAAGAAGTAGAATAAGTCCTGCTTTGTTTTTTCTCCAGATTTCTTGGGCTATTTGGTATTTTTATGGCTTCATATAGCTTTTAGGATTATTTGTTCTAGTTCACTGAACTGAATTTTGATAGGGATTACATTGAATCTGTAGATTGCTTTGGGCACTATGGTCATTCTGATAATATTAATTCTTCCTATCTATGAGCATGGGATATCTTTCCGTTTATTTATGTCTTCTTCTATTTATTTCACCAATGATGAAAAAATTCATGTATTCAACAACTATTTATAAATTACCCACCTGCTGTGTGCCAGGTTGTCTTCCAGGCCTGGAATACAGTTGTACACAATGCAGGTAGGTTTCTTGGCCTCATGAAACCCATACTTTGGGGATAGAAGAGGTAGAATATAAAATTATACACAAACTTTCTAAATTTAGATACTAGTTAGGATTTTATAGAAAATAAGATAAAATAATGGCACACTGTGACCAAGAGTGGGTAGGAGCATTTTATTTAGAAAAGTCTTCTCTGAGGAGGTAGCATTTCTCTAAGATCTAATTGATGGACAGGAACCAAACATGTGAAGGTCTGAGAATTTCCAATTAAGGGAAGTGGTTAATGCAATAGCCTTAAGCTAGTGTGAGTACTTGGCCTATTCAAGAGATGGATGAGATGCCAAATGTTTAGAAGGCAGTAAATGAGCAGAATTGTTGAATGTGGGGATATTGCTAAAGAGCCATATTGTGAAGAGCCTTGTTGAGCATAGTAAGGCGTTTAAGTTCGATCTAATTGATGAATGTTGGACGGCTTCAGACAGGTAAGGGAGAAGGACTGATTTTAAATTTTTGAACAGTTATCTGACTGTATATTTGAAGAATGGACCCCAGAGTAGAATAGTGGGCACAGGGAGACCAGTGAAGAGGCTCTTATGGTCATTGAGGCAAAGATGACTACCAGGTGGGCTCCTACCCTGGTTGTGGTAGCAGGATTGTGAGCCAAGGATGGATTAACAGTATGTCTAGGGGGTTGAGTTCACCCGACATGCTTATAGTTTGACCACAGGGTGATCCAGTCAGTAGAAGAGCTAATCTGGTAGACTATGAGCAGGGCAACAACTGGAAATGTTATGCTCTGGGAAATATACTGCATATTGTAAAGTGATTGGGAGATTGGAAGATTCTGGAATGTTATTTGACCACTTGCAATCTCTCCCTGCCCCATTTACATTATCCTTTATTAGCATTTTTGCCTGTGATAAGAATAGGGCCAGGTCTTGCTTTGACTTTGAACATAAATCTGGAGAGTAGGGATGGGAAACTATTTTGGTCTTAAGTTCTGTGAATTCCTCTATTCCATGGAATGTGGGTGGTTATATAATGAAATGGGGGAATCATGTATTTTTAAATCTAGAATAAAGAGCATCATGACTCTGTGCCATGCTTCTCAAACATTAATTGTACATTCGGTCACCTGGGGGTTTTGTTAAAATGTTAAAATGCAGATTCAGATTCCATAGTCTTGAGCTGGGGCCTGATACTATGTTTGCTGATGAGATGCCATTGCTGCTGGACCGAGGAACAGTCCTTGAGTAGCAAAGGTCTTAACCAATATTATTATTAACGAAGGTCAGTTATATGGCTGCGTGCTGAAGGCCCTCCCTATATACTTGTTGAATGGGGGCTCTGGGCATTTTCTCTGTTTCATCCTGAGGAAATTCACTTTTGGTTAAGTGAGTAACAAGGTCAAACAAGTCATTCAGAGGCTCTAAGGGAGCCAGAGGCCAGGGGAAACAGGAGCATAGAAAGAGCCTGGGATTTGCAGTGTGAAGACCTGGCCTTGTGTCTTGGCGCTACTACTGCCCTGCTGACCTTGGATAGTCACTGCCTTCCTTTGAGTTCCCGTTTCTATGAGGGTGAAAAGGCAATGAAGTCATCTCCCCTGCCCAGTGCAAATGCTTTTGCTTTATAAACTGTAGAGCACCACGGTGCATCCGGGCCCCCATTGCACTGCCTAGGTGACAGCGAATGTGGGCCTGCCTTTGCCAGCAGGATGATTGAATTCGCAGCAGAGGCGTATGAATTCCCTGCTGAAAAGGAATTGAACTGAAATACATTCTCTTTTTTCTCCCCCTCCCCCATCTCCATCGTAGCGATTGAAACACAGAGCACCAGTTCTGAGGAGCTCGTCCCCAGCCCGCCGTCTCCGCTTCCTCCCCCGCGTGTGTACAAACCCTGCTTCGTCTGCCAGGACAAATCATCCGGGTACCACTATGGGGTCAGCGCCTGTGAGGGGTGTAAGGTGAGTACCCCCGCCTCTGTGCCGTGTGCTCATTCTCCATGTGCTCCCAGTAGGTGACTACCTAGCTCCAGAAATGAGCTTGGACATCTGTAACGTCACCTCCAATCAGTGTGGCGGGCTCAGGTTTGTTTGATAGGCTCGTTTCTTCCTTTTACCTCATTCGTTAAAAATCCAGAAACTTCTGCAAGTGACTGATGGGGGCCAAATGTTGTAGGGCCCTTAAAATAACACATACAGTTCTTGTCAGGTAACCAGAGCCTTTGGAAAAGGCCTGTAAAGCATTCTCCTGTTTCTCTTTAGAACTTGCCATCTGCTGTCTTTGTAGTTTTATTTTATTTTTAAATATGACTGACAATCCACTGAATCAACTTGCAGAGAATCCAAGGTTGAAATTGGGATTTATCTTCTGGCTGTTTCCTCAGCACTGTGGCCTTTGAATTACAGTTTGATTTTCAGCCTGTAGGGACTTGCTACTGTGTGTGTGTCATAAATTCAGGGGAGCTGGATTTAAAATTCCAGCCTCCGGAGTAGTGGAGGCTGAACATGTGTCAGAGAGGATATGGCTGCTTTGAATCAGCTAGACATTTGTTATCAAGTCCAACAGATTTAATTGAGTGAAAGAGCTTCTTTTTTTTTGAAAGAGAGAAAAGAGACAAAGAATGACTTCATAGGCAAATCCAACTTATCCGTAAACTGTGAAAGGAACTGTGGCTGTCCTGAGCTATCCCTTCCCTAGATATACAGCTTTTTTATATTCTGTCCGATGGTTGTTCAGGTCTGAGGTTTATACATCTTAATTCCATGATTCATGGACCATTGGAAACACACTGGAATAATATTACAGGTGTTCTCATTGGGTGCACCATGGCATTTTGTATTTGGCTTGTTGGAGTTAACATTATTGTTGCTGTGTGTATTGGTTAGGTGGTATTGTGTAACAGACCATCCTAAAAAAGAATGGCTTAAAACCACAACCTTTTATTTAGCTTACAATTCTGTGGGTCAGCACTTAAGGTCCGATTCCTCCGGGCAGGTCACCTGGTCTTAGCTCTGCTCTACTGTGTGTCTCTGGTCAGCAGCTCCAGGTTAACTAGTTGGCTGTGTTTCTGGAGGTGTGGCCTGTTGGGTGGGGGCTCTCAGCTCTCCTCCATGTGGTCCCTCATTCCCACTGGGCTGGCCCTGGCTTATTCACACAAGCAGGGTTCCAGCAGAGAGAACGGGCACACAAGGTCTCCGGAGGTACAGGCTCAGAGGTGAAACCCTGTGACATATTCTGTTGACCAAAGCAAGTCCTAGCGCCAGTTCATATGCAAGAGATAGGAACATAGACTCAACTTCTTAATGCAAGGAGCTGTGAAGTCAATAAGAAGTAGGAAGATGGGAGAGGAAAATTGGGGTCAGTTTTTCATTCCATCTACCACACTGCATATCTAGTTGCCCCTGTGAACACAATGTAGAGAGGGCCCCTTTCTCCATTGCCCAGCACCTCACACACACACTCGGGCAGAGAGTGGGTGCTGAAAGACATATGTTGAACAAATGCATCAATGTCACACGGCCCATCAGAGAAGTTACGTGTTTTCCCTTCTTCTCAAACCATTTGAATAAACATGTTTTATTTTAACAGGGTAAAACCAGTTTGGAGAAATTCATTAAAGATTTAACTCTGGGATGTGTTGATTGTTTTAAAGAAGTGCTCTTTCCTCCAGTGGCTTCAGATGCAGTGGGCAGGAAAGTTAACACAGCAACAGGTGGGCAGCTGGGTAAAAAGAAATCCATTTGTGTGTCTCCCTATTACTTTATTGTTGGTAACTTCTAACTGTACCTACTTAAATTACCCTGAAATTTGGGAAGCTTTCAGCAGAATAACAACTCACTTTATCCACTTCTGGATCATTTTCTACTGTTTACTTCAAGTTAACAGAAGTATAAGCCCTCTATGGTCAGATGAGCTTGCCAGCCAGTTGTCGAAGCTGAAGATTTTTGCACTGTGAATGGGTCTCTGAAAACATAGACTGCTTTTCCCCCTGGTTGTTGAGAAACACTGGTCTGCCTTTTGGCTTACTGGGAAATGTAGTGACAATATTTAAGGACCAAGAAACATAAGAAGGCAACACTAGAGTGTAACAGCTAAAGGAAAAGATATGCAATGTTAAAAAAATTAAATATGACTTGTTTTCATTTTGAAAAATTATCAGTGCAGTGCAGCATTTGTTGTACAAAAGCAGAAAATGAAAACAGCCATGATTCTACCCCAGGAGAAAACCCCAATTGAACCAGTGAACCAGTTTTTCTCCGAGTGTATGTATGTTGCTATTTTTGTTGCCTTTTACAAAAATAGGATTTTTTTTTTTTTAGATAATTATTTTTTATTGAAGGGTAGTTGACGCACGGTATTACATTAGTTTCAAGTGTACAACACAGTGATAAAACATTTATATACATAATTCTAGGTTCCAGCTATCACCCTACCAAGCTGTTACAATATCTTGACTATATTCCTTATGCTATACATTACATCCCGGTTACTTATTTATTTTACCATTGGAAAATGGAAGTCTGTCCTTTTTTTATTTTTATTTTTTTTATTTTTTGTGAGGGCATCTCTCATATTTACTGATCAAATGGTTGTTAACGACAATAAAATTCTGTATAGGGGAGTCAATGCTCAATGCACAATCATTAATCCACCCCAAGCCTAATTTTCATCAGTCTCCAATCTTCTGAGGCATAACAAACAAGTTCTTACATGGAGAACAAATTCTTACATAATGAATAAGTTACATAGTGAACAGTACAAGGGCAGTCATCACAGAAACTTTCAGTTTTGCTCATGCATTGTGAATTATAAACAGTCAGTTCAAATATGAATACTCATTTGGTTTTTATACTTGATTTATATGTGAATACCACATTTCTCTCTTTATTATTATTATTTTTAATAAAATGCTGAAGTGGTAGGTAGATACAAGATAAAGGTAGAAAACATAGTTTAGTGTTGTAAGAGAGCAAATGTAGATGATCAGGTGTGTGCCTGTAGACTATGTGTTAATCCAAGCTAGACCAGGGCAATAAAACATCCACGTATGCAGAAGATTTCTCTCAGAACAGGGGGGGGTGAGGTTCTAAGCCTCACCTCTGTTGATCCCCAATTTCTCACCTGATGGCCCCCCTGTGACTGTGCCTGTCTTAGGTTGTTCCTCCCTTGAGGAATCTTACCCGTCTCTGGCTAACCAGTCATCTTCCAGGGCCATACAGGGAAATGTAAAGTTGGTAAGTGAGAGAGAAGCCTTATTGTTTGAAATGGTTAGCTTTTTATTTCTTTGCATATTTATGCCCTGTAGCTTCTATGCCCAGCATTTGTCTTGAGGTATCTTTACCACTTGGAAGAATTATGATACTCGGTAAATTTGAAATGAGGCACGAATTCTATTTAAGGGTTGTAATTAGGAAGGAAGAAGAAAAGCTATAGAAGTAGCAGGCAGAAGAAAACATGGGAAGATTGATTATTTCTTTGACATATCTTCTTGTAGAGTAACTTCAGCATGTATAGGTTTTAAGCTACTACTTAAATTGCGCACACACATTAACATAATAGGAGTATAGTTACATAACCAAAGCATATCTGTAATTACCAGCCATCTCCAGTGAAACCAAGTAAACCAGTTAGGCACCTTAGGCATTTGTGAAAACTTATCTATGATATGGTGGATATTGTCCAACTGAACTTGAACAGTCTGAGAGAAATCAGACAAATTAAAACAACCCATTCCTGGGGAATGTTCACATCCTTTATGTTCTTTTAACAGTAAATAGTCTGTAGTTGTAAGATTTTGGAGCGCTACAATTTGCACTTCTCCTAATTCTTGGTTGAGTTCCAACAGTATAGATCCAGTCAAATTTGTTGTTTTACTGTATGCACAGGCCAGCTTAGATATCTCCTTCATTCCCATGGCAAGTCCAGGAGCTGGTGGGATGAGTGCATCTACAGCTGTAGCAGTGCGTGGATCTTTGTTGGGGTTTTTTGATCATCATCTTCTGGCATGAGTCTTCCAGTGAGTGCTGATTTTGGAAGTTCTCTTTCATATCGTATCTTAGTTCATTTTCGGGTTAGCCCAATTAGGCTTTGATCTTCTGTATAAACACAAACAGACCCTTTGCCTACACTTTTATATGCCCTTTATACCCTTGTGTAGAACTCATTGGAGGTTACCACACAGGAACTGCCCTTTTTTTTTTTCTTTGTTTTGTTTTGCTTTGTTTTTGGTATCACTAATCTACACTTACATGACGAATATTATGTTTACTAGGCTCTCCCCTATACCAGGTCCCCCCTATAAACCCCTTTACTGTCACTGTCCATCAGCATAGCAAAATGTTGTAGAATCACTACTTGCCTTCTCTGTGTTGTACAGCCCTCCCTTTTCTCCTACCCCCCCATGCATGTTAATCTTAATACCCCCCTACTTCTCCCCCCCTTATCCCTCCCTACCCACCCATCCTCCCCAGTCCCTTTCCCTTTGGTACCTGTTAGTCCATTCTTGAGTTCTGTGATTCTGCTGCTGTTTTGTTCCTTCAGTTTTTCCTTTGTTCTTATATTCCACAGATAAGTGAAATCATTTGGTATTTCTCTTTCTCCACTTGGCTTGTTTCACTGAGCATAATACCCTCCAGCTCCATCCATGTTGCTGCAAATGATTGGATTTTCCCTTTTCTTATGGCTGAGTAGTATTCCATTGTGTATATGTACCACATCTTCTCTATCCATTCATCTATCGATGGACATTTAGGTTGCTTCCAATTCTTGGCTATTGTAAATAGTGCTGCGATAAACATAGGGGTGCACTGATCTTTCTCATACTTGATTGCTGCATTCTTAGGGTAAATTCCTAGGAGTGCAATTCCTGGGTCAAATGGTAAGTCTGTTTTGAGCATTTTGATGTACCTCCATACTGCTTTCCACAATGGTTGAACTAACTTACATTCCCACCAGCAGTGTAGGAGGGTTCCCCTTTCTCCACAGCCTCGCCAACATTTCTTGTTGTTTGTCTTTTGGATGGCAGCCATCCTTACTGGTGTGAGGTGATACCTCATTGTAGTTTTAATTTGCATTTCTCTGATAATTAGCGATGTGGAGCATCTTTTCATGTGTCTGTTGGCCATCTGTATTTCTTTTTTGGAGAACTGTCTGTTCAGTTCCTCTGCCCATTTTTTAATTGGGTTATTTGTTTTTTGTTTGTTGAGGCGTGTGAGCTCTTTATATATTCTGGACATCAAGCCTTTATCGGATGTGTCAGTTTCAAATATATTCTCCCATACTGTAGGGATCCTTTTTGTTCTATTGATGGTGTCTTTTGCTGTACAGAAGCTTTTCAGCTTAATATAGTCCCACTTACTCATTTTTGCTGTTGTTTTCCTTGCCCGGGGAGATATGTTCAAGAAGAGGTCACTCATGTTTATGTCTAAGAGGGTTTTGCCTATGTTTTCTTCCAAGAGTTTAATGGTTTCATGGCTTACATTCAGGTCTTTGATCCATTTTGAGTTTACTTTTGTATATGGGGTTAGACAATGGTCCAGTTTCATTCTCCTATATGTAGCTGTCCAGTTTTGCCAGCACCACCTGTTGAAGAGACTGTCATTTCGCCATTGTATGTCCATGGCTCCTTTATCAAATATTAATTGACCATATATGTCTGGTTTAATGTCTGGATTCTCTAGTCTGTTCCATTGGTCTGTGGCTCTGCTCTTGTGCCAGTACCAAATTGTCTTGATTACTATGGCTTTATAGTAGAGCTTGAAGTTGGGGAGTGAGATCCCCCCTACTTTATTCTTCTTTCTCAGGATTGCTTTGGCTATTCGGGGTCTTTGGTGTTTCCATATGAATTTTTCAATTATTTGTTCCAGTTCATTGAAGAATGTTGCTGGTAGTTTCATAGGGATTGCATCAAATCTGTATATTGCTTTGGGCAGGATGGCCATTTTGACGATATTAATTCTTCCTGGCCACGAGCATGGGATGAGTTTCCATCTGTTAGTGTCCCCTTTAATTTCTCTTAAGAGTGACTTGTAGTTTTCAGAGTATAAGTCTTTCACTTCTTTGGTTAGGTTTATTCCTAGGTATTTTATTTTTTTTGATGCAGTTGTGAATGGAGTTGTTTTCCTGATTTCTCTTTCTGTTCGTTCATTGTTAGTATACAGGAAAGCCACAGATTTCTGTGTGTTGATTTTGTATCCTGCAACTTTCCTGTATTCCGATATCAGTTCTAGTAGTTTTGGGGTGGAGTCTTTAGGGTTTTTTATGTACAGTATCATGTCATCTGCAAATAGTGACAGTTTAACTTCTTCTTTACCAATCTGGATTCTTTGTATTTCTTTGTTTTGTCTGATTGCCGTGGCTAGGACCTCCAGTACTATGTTAAATAACAGTGGAGAGAGTGGGCATCCCTGTCTAGTTCCCGATCTCAGAGGAAATGCTTTCAGCTTCTCGCTGTTCAATATAATGTTGGCTGTGGGTTTATCATAGATGGCCTTTATTATGTTGAGGTACTTGCCCTCTATTCCCATTTTGCTGAGAGTTTTTAACATGAATGGATGTTGAACTTTGTCAAATGCTTTTTCAGCATCTATGGAGATGATCATGTGGTTTTTGTCTTTCTTTTTGTTGATGTGGTGGATGATGTTGATGGACTTTCGAATGTTGTACCATCCTTGAATCCCTGGGATGAATCCCACTTGGTCATGGTGTATGATCCTCTTGATGTATTTTTGAATTCGGTTTGCTAATATTTTGTTGAGTATTTTTGCATCTACGTTCATCAGGGATATTGGTCTGTAGTTTTCTTTTTTGGTGGGGTCTTTGCCTGGTTTTGGTATTAGGGTGATGTTAGCTTCATAGAATGAGTTTGGGAGTATCCCCTCCTCCTCTATTTTTTGGAAAACTTTAAGGAGAATGGGTATTATGTCTTCCCTGTATGTCTGATAAAATTCTGAGGTAAATCCAACTGGCCCGGGGGTTTTGTTCTTTGGTAGTTTTTTGATTACCGCTTCAATTTCGTTGCTGGTAATTCGTCTGTTTAGATTTTCTGTTTCTTCCTGGGTCAATCTTGGAAGGTTATATTTTTCTAGGAAGTTGTCCATTTCTCCTAGGTTTCCCAGCTTGTTAGCATATAGGTTTTCATAGTATTCTCCAATAATTCTTTGCATTTCCGTGGGGTCCGTCGTGATTTTTCCTTTCTCGTTTCTGATACTGTTGATTTGTGTTGACTCTCTTTTCTTCTTAATAAGTCTGGCTAGAGGTTTATTTATTTTGTTTAGTTTCTCGAAGAACCAGCTCTTGGTTTCATTGATTTTTGCTATTGTTTTATTCTTTTCAATTTTATTTATTTCTTCTCTGATCTTTACTATGTCCCTCCTTCTGCTGACCTTAGGCCTCATCTGTTCTTCTTTTTCCAATTTCGATAATTGTGACATTAGAGCATTCATTTGGGATTGCTCTTCCTTTTTTAAATATGCTTGGATTGCTATATACTTTCCTATTAAGACTGCTTTTGCTGCGTCCCACAGAAGTTGGGGCTTAGTGTTGTTGTTGTCATTTGTTTCCATATATTGCTGGATCTCCATTTTGATTTGGTCATTGATCCATTGATTATTTAGGAGCGTGTTGTTTAGCCTCCATGTGTTTGTGAGCCTTTTTGCTTTCTTTGAACAGTTTATTTCTAGTTTAATGACTTTGTGGTCTGAAAATTTGGTTGGTAGGATTTCAATCTTTTCGAATTTTCTGAGGCTCTTTTTGTGGCCTAGTATGTGGTCTATTCTGGAGAATGTTCCATGTGCACTTGAGAAGAATGTATATCCGTTGCTTTTGGATGTAGAGTTCTGTAGATGTCTATTAGGTCCATCTGGTCTACTGTGTTGTTCAGTGCTTCCGTGTCCTTACTTATTTTCTGCCCAGTGGATCTATCCTTTGGGGTGAGTGGTGTGTTGAAGTCTCCTAGAATGAATGCATTGCAGTCTATATCCCCCTTTAGTTCTGTTAGTATTTGTTTCACATATGCTGGTGCTCCTGTGTTGGGTGCATATATATTTAGAATGGTTATATCCTCTTGTTGGACTGAGCCCTTTATCATTATGTAGTGTCCTTCTTTATCTCTTGTTACTTTCTTTGTTTTGAAGTCTATTTTGTCTGATATTAGTACTGCAACCCCTGCTTTCTTCTCACTGTTGTTTGCTTGAAATATGTTTTTCCATCCCTTGACTTTTAGTCTGTACATGTCTTTGGGTTTGAGGTGAGTTTCTTGTAAGCAGCATATAGATGGGTCTTGCTTTTTTATCCATTCTGTTACTCTGTGTCTTTTGATTGGTGCATTCAACCCATTAACATTTAGGGTGACTATTGAAAGATATGTACTTAATGCCATTGCAGGCTTTAAATTCGTGGTTACCAAAGGTTCAAGGTTAGCCTCTTTAGTATCTTACTGCCTAACTTAGCTCGCTTATTGAGCTGTTATATACACTGTCTGGAGATTCTTTTCTTCTCTCCCTTCTTGTTCCTCCTCCTCGATTCTTCATATGTTGGGTGTTTTGTGCTGTGCTCTTTCTAGGAGTGCTCCCATCTAGAGCAGTTCCTGTAAGATGTTCTGTAGAGGTGGTTTATGGAAAGCAAATTCCCTCAGCTTTTGTTTGTCTGGGAATTGTTTAATCCCACCGTCATATTTGGATGATAGTCGTGCTGGATACAGTATCCTTGGTTCAAGGCCCTTCTGTTTCATTGTATTAAATATATCATGCCATTCTCTTCTGGCCTGTAGGGTTTTTGTTGAGAAATCTGATGTTAGCCTGATGGGTTTCCCTTTATAGGTGACCTTTTTCTCTCTAGCTGCCTTTAACACTCTTTCCTTGTCCTTGATCTTTGCCATTTTAATTATTATGTGTCTTGGTGTTGTCCTTCTTGGATCCGTTCTGTTGGGGGTTCTGTGTATTTCCGTGGTCTGTTCGATTATTTCCTCCCCCAGTGTGGGGAAGTTTTCAGCAATTATTTCTTCTAAGATACTTTCCATCTCTTTTCCTCTGTCTTCTTCTTCTGGGACCCCTATAATACGGATATTGTTCCTTTTGGATTGGTCACACAGTTCTCTTAATATTGTTTCATTCCTGGAGATCCTTTTGTCTCTCTCTATGTCAGCTTCTATGCGTTCCTGTTCTCTGATTTCAATTCCATCAATGGCCTCTTGCATTCTATCCATTCTGCTTATAAACCCTTCCAGAGTTTGTTTCATTTCTGCGATCTCCTTTCTGGCATCTGTGATCTCCTTCCGGACTTCATCCCATTTCTCTTGCGTATTTCTCTGCATCTCTGTCAGCATGTTTATGATTCTTATTTTGAATTCTTTTTCAGGAAGACTGGTTAGGTCTGTCTCCTTCTCTGGTGTTGTCTCTGTGATCTTTGTCTGCCTGTAGCTTTGCCTTTTCATGGTGATAGGAATAGTTTGCAGAGCTGGGACGAGTGATGGCTGGAAGGACTTCCTTTCTTGTTGGTTTGTGGCCCTCCTCTCCTGGGAGAACAGCGACCTCTAGTGGCTTGTGCTGCGCAGCTGTGCACAGACAGGGCTTCTGCTTCCTGCCCGGCTGCTATGGAGTTTATCTCTGCTGTTGCTGTGGGCGTGGCCTGGCTCGGGCAGCTACTCCAAAATGGTGGAGTCGCCTTGGAGCAGGAGCGGCTGGGAGGCTATTTATCTCCGTAAGGGGCCTGCCTGCTCCCTGCAGCCCAGGGGTTAGGGTGCCCAGAGATCCCCAGATTCCCTACCTCTGGATTAAGTGACCCGCCCTGCCCCTTTAAGACTTCCAAAAAGCACCTGCCAAAACAAAACAATGACCACCAAAAGAAAAAAGAAAAAAAATTTTAAATTTAAAAAAAAAAAAAATTTTTTTTAATTAAAAAAATAAGGTGGTCGCTCGTTTTTCTTTATTCTCCGGTGCCAGCCTCAGGCCTCTGCTCACCGGTCTTTCTGCCCTGTTTCCCTAGTATTGGGGTCCCTATCCCTTTAAGACTTCCAAAAAGCGCTCGCCAAAGCAAAACAGCAAAAAAAAAAAAAAAAAAATGGTCGCGCGCTTTTCTTATGTCCTCTGTCGCCCAGCCTCCAGTGCCTGCTCACTGTTTTTGCTGCCCTGTTTTCCCAGTATCGAGGGCCCTGCACTCTGGCCCGGATGGCTGGGGCTGGGTGTTCGGCAGTCCTGGGCTCCGTCTCCCTCCCGCTCTGCCTGCTCTTCTCCCGCCGGGAGCTGGGGGGAGGGGCGCTCGGCTCCCGCGGGGCCGGGGCTTGTATCTTACCCCCTTCGCGAGGCGCTGGGTTCTCTCAGGTGCGGATGTGGTCTGGATATTGTCCTGTGTCCTCTGGTCTTTATTCTAGGAAGGGTTGTCTTTGTTATATTTTCATAGATATATGTTGTTTTGGGAGGAGATTTCCGCTGCTCTACTCATGCCGCCATCTTCCGCCCCTTCCTCCAACCACAAAAATAGGATTTTATGTTGCATACTGGGTTTAACCTGTGTTTTAAATTTAATAATCTTTCATGATGAAAATTTAAAGAACTGCATAGTGTTATACTATTAATTGTTGTGACTTGTGGTGATATAATATATTTAACTAATCCCCTATTGTGCAATTAGGGTGTCTCCAATGTTTCTCTACTATAAATAATGTTTTAATGTATAGATTTTAGGTATATCTCTGATAATTTTCTTAGGACAAATCAGTTGAAGTGGAATTACTTAGGTCAGTAGCTTTGCACATTTTTAAGGCTTTTGATACAGATTGCCATAATGTCCCCTAAAAGAGATTTATCCGTTTAAGCTCTGTTAGTCTATAAAAAGTTAATCTTAATGGAGACTATCTATTAGAAATTTCTCCCTTGTGATAATAAGGTCATGAATCAAGAAACAACTTCTCTTCTAGAATTCTGCCTATATGTAATTTGGGTGTTTATCATGGGCTCCATGCATGTTACCATTTTGGGCTATCAGCAGATACACCATGGGCTCCTGGTTGACCTATAAGGTCTGACCCACCTTTTGGCTGGAGATCCAAGATCACTACTCTGGTCTGGGAACCTCTGCTCTAAACTCGGACTCTCAAACCGAACTCAGTTTATATCTTTAAGAAGTGATATGCACAATGGCTTCTGCCTGTCATAATCAGGACAACTTTATTGACTATTAACTGGGGAAGAGAATCTTCTGTATTCCTAGATATCAGGTGGCAGTCTCAGCCTCAGGATTTAATGAATGGGTTGTGGTCCACCTTTGGGAATGGCCAGTGGCTGCTGTGCTGACGCAGCATCACTATGGAAGTGGAATCACTAGATGCCCCATGGGGATCCCCTGTTTAGGGGATTTCCAGCTGAGCAGTGGCAGTTTTTTGCAGGGGATGAAGAATACATAAAATTGATATATGGTGTGGTTAAAGTTTAACAATATAAAGTAATAAAGGTGATTTTCCTGTGTCTTTTTTAAGAACAGTTTCATTGCTAACAGCTAGAATTTATGCAGTTTTGTCTTTCATTGTGTTTTACATTTCCATTTTTTGAAGCTGCCAAAGACTGAAATCTAGAGTGAGAATACCAGGATTCTGTGAATCCCAGCTAGCCTTCTTGCTAGCTTTGTGACCTTAGTCAAGCACCTCTAATTCTCTGTGTCTCTCCTTTCTCATTTGGAAAAATAGAAATAATAATAGCACCTACCTCATAATATTGTTGTGAGAATAAAATGAGTTACTATTAAGCATGTGGAATAGTACCTGGCACATAGCAAGTGGTATATATACTTAGTTATTGTTTGTATTATCATTAACTTAATATAATGACTTTTGCACACAGGGATGTAACATCCCTTATAATCTTCATATTCTTTCTGGTAATATTCTTGATACCCCATTCCTTGATACCAAAGTAAACATTTCTTCTTTCCTTCAAGACTCAGGTTAAGACCCAGCCATCCCACAGAACCTGCCCTAGTACAGGGGTTGGCAAATTGTTCCTCAAAAAACAATTTGAGAACAAGGAAGTAAATATGTTAGGCTTTGAAGACCATATGGTCTCTATAACAACTACTAAGTTCTGCTGTTGTAGCATGAAAAGAGCCATAGCCAACGTGTAAAAGAATGGGCATGTCTGTGTTCCAATAAAACTTTATTTATAAAAATGAGCAGAGGGCCACATTTGGCCCTTGAGCCTAGTTTCCTGACCTCTGCTAAAGTACATGGTAATATGTCCTTTCTTATAATTTCTATAACTCAGAAATGGCCCAGACCACTCATGCCAGAGGTGGCAGGCCAACTCTTTCTGGTGAACTTAGGTCTGGGACTGCTGCTCCCCTTCTGCACTTGCTTAAAAATTAATTACTTAACAAGAGATGATGTCCACTTGCCCGGGGCTCCAGGGTAGAAGCTTCAAGACTACCCTCCCCGTCTGGGATTCCTCCATGCCTTCATTCCCTGCTCAGTTCCCATTTTCTTATCATCCAAAGTCAGAGAAATTAGCAATTTCCTTATAAGTGAGCTACTCTCAGAGCACCTGGCATGTTACTTTGGAGGAGTTTGTGGGTGTATTTTATGAGCTGCTGTATCATTTAGCTTTTCCTGCTTAACAAATAACCCAAATGCTTGCTGGCTTAAAAAAATAGACATTTGTTATTTATCACAACGCTGTGCAGGTCTTCAGGTCTGTGCTGGCTTGCTTGGGCCAGGCAGTCTGGGACAGCCTCACTCACATGACTGAGGTCTTGGCAGGATGCCTGGATCCTCTCTCCATGTTGTCTGTCTTCATCCATTAGCCCACCTGGACTTGTTCACATGGAAGTGGTGGGTCCCCATTAGTAAGATTGGACAAGAACCAAGGTGTAGCCCTCTGGTTGCATCACATTTGCTGAAGTCCCATTGGCCAAACAAGTGACATGGTCAAGCCTCTGTTCAGTGGGTGGAGAAACAGACCTCACCTCTTAAGGGGGAAGGTCAAAGCCACCTTGCAAAAGGGTGAGTATCTCAGAGCTGACATTTGATGACATACTGTCTTCTATTATTCTCTGGTTTCGTGTGTAACTCACTTCCGACAACTCCTTTCACCATTCTGTCATCCTTCAGCATGTATTCATTGAACACTTACTACATTTCATGTCCTCAGCCAGATGCTGCAGATACAACAGTGAATAGTGTTTCTCCTGGAACCTGTTTTCTGGGGCAGACAATAAACAATTCAAAGTTGAAAGAAAATGAACAGAATGATCTGGTAAAGAAAAATTGAGGGGTACCTGATTTGATGGGGGCCAAATGAGAGCTCACGGCTGAGAAAGAACCTGCTGTGTGATTAAGAGGGAGAAGTGTTTTTGATCAGAAACTGAACACTTGGATTTTAAGACCATTTCTTCCTTTCTTCGCTGTGTCCATTAACTTCTCTGGGCTTCAACAAATCTGTAAAACTAAAACACACGCACATGTTTGGATGAGTCCTGTGGCGGGCAGGTACTAACACCAAAACAGCAAACCAATAATCACGGGCATGTTTTGTTAGGAGTGTTTACAAGTTCAAGGGTGAGTATGGAGGAGAAAAGCACCCCTGTGGGATCCCTTCTCTCTGCCAGGCATTGGGGCATTTTATACTCTTATCTCATTGAATTCTCATGCCAGCCCTGCTTGGGGTGGGCTGTGCAACTCCCATTTTACAGATAAGGACACTGAGACTCAGAGAAGTTAAGGAACTTGGCCCAGGTCACACAGCCAGCCTTTGCCAGGGCTAGGACTGAAACCTTAAGTTTGTTGTTAAACACCTGCCTGCTTCAGCTCATTGAAACAGAAGGTAGGGAGCAGTGGTGCATTATATTCCAGATTGGGGGTTTCATGGGGCAAATTAAAAGCCAAAACAGGTGGGAGCATACTTAAAAAGAAAAGCAACCCTATTGCCTTGATCATTTCTTCAAAGGAATGGCATTTTCCCAACACAAGTAGAGGAAGGGAGGACTTACAAGGCAGTCTTTCCCAAGAAGGGACAGCTACCCCCCACAGGCACTCTCCCAAACGCTTCTTTGTCCTTGTTCTGTCCATTCGCCATCGGTGGGTGGAAACTTCCCATGCATAAGCCAGTATTTGGGAGCCACCGTCCAGCCCAGCTGCAAAGCCTCTGGGAGGAGGCCAGGCGCAGCCCTGAGGGTACCCCTTCTGCTCAAGGGCACAGAGGAAATGCTCCTCAAGGCCACTGTGGTAGCCTTCTATTTAAAGCAGCCTTTAAGAGTTTCAACTCCACTAGCCCCCTTGGTCCCTCAGAGCTAATTTTGTCCATTTTCTCATCTGCCTTTGTTTTCCTTGCCTCTGAAGAAGGGAGGCCCTCATCCCTGTGACAGTGTTCGGCTGCTGGGCTGTTTTTTTCCTGGCCAACAGTTTGTAGTATATTCAGTCACAAAAAGTTTTGCAATCAGGAAGACAGATGTCTGCACTTAATTTTAGAACTTCTATTAAATACTGTAAATGCACTTAGTGATTTTATTTGACCAAGGCCATTAAAATGACATTGGTTTTTGTCTTGTTTTTAATTGGCATGGGTAAACATGAACATTATGCTCTGTTGGGAGCACATTTTTGGCTTTGCCCACCCTGATAGTTGCTTCTGTTAGAGGTTTGCCGAAGTATCAAACCCCAGGGACAATACATAACATACTAAAAAAAGACAGTAACAAACACAGGACAGTGTCTGCATGCTATCATGGCTAAAACTGAATTCGGAAGCCTGCCATTGAGTTCGTTGTTGCAGTCCTTGAACCACACACAGTAGGTCTCCTCATAGGAGCTGTTCTCCTCATTAAAACTGGCCAACAATGGAGAATTTATTTATTATCTCATTCACCAGACATTTATTAAACACTTTCAGTGAGATAGCCCCTAGATATAGAAATAAAAGTTTTTATGTATTTTGTTCCCCATGTGATATCCCAATGTTTAAAAAGTAGAACAGTGCCTGTTAAATAAGAGATACATATTTATTGAATGGATGGATGACTGAATGGGTGAGGAAGCCAAGAGTGCATGTGCCATGGGCCGTGACACTTGTGGTTAGGGGCCTCAATGGGCACAGAGAAGGAGCCTTCTGTCCCTCTGATACTTCATGGGAAGGCTTTATAGAAGAGACTGTTTTATAGATGTGTAAGCTTTTTTCCAGATGAGGAAGGGGAGGGAGGTGTTCCAGGCAAAAGTTGCAGGCAAACCCAGATAGCAAGGCAACTTGGGATAGCCTGTGAAGACCTGTGTGGGAAAGTGGAAACTTACCCATTCTGTTCCCATGAATTTTGCTTAGCCAGCCCTGTGCAAGCAACTGGGGATCAGCCAGGCAGCAAAGATGCTCAAAAAGAATCGTTACATATTATTTCCCCTGAAAAGCCTTTTCTGGATCCTTTGGTTAGATCTCCCTCTTTTTGCATTTTCTGTTGTCCTCCTTTGTAGCACTTGACACAACCGTGATTAACTTACTGTTTTCAGCATCCTTTGTTTAATATCAGCATCGTTCTTTCAGGTGATAAACTCCAGGAAGGCTGGGACTGGTGTCTCCACAGAGCGTTAGTACCAATGCCCAGCCCAGGGCTCTGTGCATAGTAGGGCCTCACTGCCTGAGTCTTTTCATCATATGAATTAGATTTAATTGTAGAGTAATTAACATCATAATACATGACATGTAATAACACATTTATATGGTAATGCACATAGTAGTATAATTTTATATATTCTAATTGTGTAATGAATTGCATCTGATTATATAGGGTTTATGATGATCCATTCACAAAAGCTTTAATGAAATTTATAGGCAGGACAGGGCCTTTGATGGCCAATGTCCAGCTCATTTTCTTAGTAATTCCTGCCTTCCACCTCAGAGTTAACCCTTTACTGCAAAAGATGTTGTCTTTGATACTGTCTTTAAGCAAACTCTTTTTAAGGACTAGCACCTGGAATGATATACTCAAGAACATTGTAGGCTCTTAGTGCTTTAAAGAAAATAAACATCTCAACATCTAGAAACCACTTCCACATCTAGAAACATGGAGAAGCTGAAATAGTAATCTGGTTTTTCCTAGTAATAGTTACAGAAGGAGAAAACACTTCTCTGCTCATGGAGAAATATTCTAAATTGAGAAATCATCTTGGGTTGAAAAGGCAGGAAAATCTGTCTTTTTGTTTTTTTCCTTCTTGTGTATGAAAGAAAACAGGAAGTGGAGGATGAATTCTGAATTAGCCTACAACCATGTATTTTTTCCCTCATGTTTTCCCAGTGAAAATAGTTACTTAATTTGGTGGTTTTAAGTGGTTTATACATTTTTTTAATAGTTAAAAGCTCATAAATGTGTGCTATAAATGCTTGCTTAGTTGTTTTAAAATACGTGGAACACTTTCATTGGCTATTTTTGTCACATCAAGGTAGAGGTTTGTCATTTTTGGTTAAAGTTTTACCTCTGTCACGCAACAGAGAAACGTCCAGGATTCACAGTTAACCTGTCAATTTGACAATGGCTTAGCTTCCAATGATGACGCCAGTGTCTGTTTCATGAAATTTAAATCAGTTAAGAAAAAAAAATCACCAAAATCAGCACTATATTTTTTATTTAAAGTAGGTGAGGGGTGGGGACCAAAGTAAGTTGCTTTGACAAAATTCCTAGGGACCATCATCTGAAAGTGAATTGTGACAATGTATTACAATCATACCAAGCAAAAACAAAAATATGTTTTTGTCGCAGAAATGAAAGTATTCTTTTGGGGTTTCCTGTGAGTGTTATAAATTTCGGCTGAATATCGTTACTATTTAAGTAAAATTTACACCATCATAGGTAATGATTAAGTTATGTTTGGGAAATAGTGTTTCAGCCTTTGCTCTTTCTAAACCTTTTATGGGAGAGGGTAAATAGAAAGCTTTCAATTCTCCATTTCCTTCTCCAGGGTGGACTCCCGGAAGAAGTAATAAGCCACGAAATAGTCCAGAAAGAGCATCCTGCCTTATCAGCCCCTTTATTTCTCTCTTTCGGGGGGCTGTGAGCCCCCAGTCTTCCCACTCCCCACGCTGCCTCCCTCCCACCTGTGTACCTGTATAAAGCCTCAGAAACAATTCAAGTGCCTTATATGCATAGTGTTCCTAAAGCACTTTCACATATGGAATTAAATTAGGCTGAGCTTGGCTGCAATACAAAACCAAAGAAACAAAAGAAATGAAAAACCCCAGAATGTGCGATGTCTCGTACAGAATTTCTCTTTCTCAGGTCACAGTTCAAGGCATGTATTCCTGGCTGGTCACTGTCTCTCCCTCACACAGTGATGAGGAAGCCAGGCCCCTTGCAGTGGTCCATGTTGCAGCGTGGCATTCATGAGGTCCGGGAAAGAGTGCCCCGGCAGGCAGCATGTCTGCTGCTTCAGAGCCAGGGTCTGGCATGGCCTCAGCATCGGAAGGACTGCCCACGTGACAAATAGTCTAGCCGTGCGCCCAGGTACAGACCTACACAATGGAAAGAAAGACTGAACTTGGTGGACAGCTAACAGTGTCCACCTTAGCCTTTTATCTGATCCTCCTAACAATCAGAGAAGTTGGTGGGAGAGGTTTTTTTCCCCTCCCTTTCACAGATGAGGAAACTGAGTTTAGGGGAGTGAGTTTGACCAGCCGTGCCCACGATTTATAATCTAATTCTGTGTCTGAAATGGTTATTGTGGAAACCACCTTGGATAAGTTTCTGCACTTAATTTTCTCTGAATCTTATCAAACCATCTTTTCAAAGTCTATGCTGCTAAACATCTCCATATTCCTAACATGTTCTGGCCTAACATTTTGAGTGACTGGGAAGGGCTTACCCAGTAGAGTCAGACCTTTATCGGGGGTTAGATTCCAGTGTCAGCCCACAAGGCAAAAATCACACGTATCCAAGAAAGACCCCAGAAAATCCCTTCGGCAAGCAAACTGTTGGAGGCTGACATATGTCTCTCATTAAGACCTACAAAGCCAGTTCTTCCTCCAGCTTTGGAAGCAGATTGCTGTCCCTTCTGTGGAGTGCCAGATGAAAAATACTTGTTTTCTGTATTCATGTTGTACCAAAAAATGTGTGTCCTTAAGCATAAGAATCATACTAGCACAACTCAGTGCTCCTGTCATGAAAATCACACATCTTTCTAGATATTTCCTTGTTACTTAGTTGCTCTTACCACAGTAGTTTCTTTGGGACTGGAATTTCTCTTGTGCCTTTTATGAACTGTGTCCTTTCGGGTTTTTTTGGTTCAGTATTTTTCCACTTGAGACAGGCGGCTTGCTGTGTCATAAGGATAAGCAGCGCCAGATTGGGGAAAATTCTGTTCTGTGGATCCTAGAACTCTTCCCTGAAAACAGTCTGGAGAGGGGATGAAAATCCGTGTGTGGCTCCTGCCTGTACAATGCTAGCATTGTCTGGGGGCAAAGGGAAAAGCTGGGGTTCTGGCAGGCCTGCCCCATTAGAGCCTTGTTTCTTGTTCCATATTGAAAAGATGACATTCCTCTGCTAGCAATGTCCTGCCCAGATTTCTGGCCCCAGTTCTGTGGCTAGCACTGTCACCCGAGGTACTTTGTTTGGGTTGGTTTTGTTGTATTTCAAAAGCAGCCAAGTGCAGGCTGCCTAAGTGTGCAAGGTAAAAGTGTTTTTATAAAGTTTGTTGTCAAACTTGTCAGTTCCGTCAATGTGGCCCATCTACCAGGGTGTCTGCTTCTTTCACTGGTGTCAGTATGCAAAAAGGCATTTAACCTCTTCACTTGTTCCTGAGTGTTCCCGAGGCAGCCCTAGGGTTTTAACGTGGGGCACCTCCTCCCTCTAGGATTTCATGTAATGCATCATTTAAAACAGAGACTGGTGGATTTGCAAAGTAAATACTCCAATAAGGAAAAACAGAGTCTTCAGTGACCCTCTCTGTTCTGCTGCTGGGGAGGCTTTTTCTGTGCCTGGAAAGAAGAAATCCTTTACATTGGCTACAGCTCTGAGCTGGAGCATGTTACAGGTACTTTTCTCAGGTTCTGTGAGCCTTAAAATAATGAGCAGTTGAAAACTCAGAGGTGAAACAGAGGGTGAGGGGGCAGGGGGGCAGAGACTACTTTGGCTTTATAAAGGATATTCATGGTTTAACAAATTTGGAGAAACTAGAATGATCGAGCCACATTCGTTCTCCTCTGTGCTTTTGAATCTGTAAATAGCAGCATTCTGAGCACACAACACCACCATTCATACGGTCCCGGAGAGTGCCTCAAATCATGAAAACTATCCTTATTAGTCAAACCCAAGAGAGATCATCTGAGTGCTCCCTGGGGAAATGAGCATTTTCACGTGGCTCTTACTTCCGTATGTCCTACTCAAATTGTAGATGAGCTGTGCTTTGGAGTGTGGGCATACATTTAGCCAAGAAATACTTTGGAAAGCTGCTGCCCTAATTTATACTGCTCCTCATTAACATAAAGAATGCATTTCAGAATAATAGATTTTTGGGGAGGAGACATGTTTTTGATATAAGTCTCCAGAAGTATGTCTCGCTGTGTTAGATGCTCCTTCAACTGGCTGCTACCCTAAGTTAGCAAATTCATCCACCCAGTACTCCATACGCTGGCTTTTGATGGCATCTATTCCATTTAAATGTACAATGTTTCATGTTTACAATTTCACCAAAAACATGCTAAAATGCTTGAATACCTTTCAGTGTATTTACTTTGTAGAATTGTCATAGACAAAAAGTATGGAAGTTATCTATCCAATGCCAGAAATTGTGGGAGAGGGTATTAGAAATGGAGTCCACAATTCTGGAATTTCCCCCAAATGGAATTAAATGTAAAATTCCTCACCCAGTTGTATTTTGGTCTTAAATGATTGCTTCCTGCTTTAAATGTCAAGTGGGAAATATGTTCTGCTTCAGTGCGTATTTGGTGCTAATTCTTGCCCCTTGACCAATAGTTTGAATCTGTTGTACATATTATACATAGAGATGTTGAATCTGTTTCTGTAAATATTTGTGGCAGGATCTGCACAGAACCTAAATGGGTTTGTCATCACTGAATATATTTGGTTTTAAATCCAAACTCATAATGAAGTCATTTCTTTCACTACCCCCATGTATGTGGGATGTTAGCTGTGAGAGTCCATGAGATTAACATCGTGGACCTGATGGCTTAAGAAACCTTAAAGAGTATTTTTGAATTAGTGAGCTTGGTTCAGGTATTCCTTTATTGTTTGGTTCTGTTTTACCCATCTTATTCTTTATGAGCTCTGGGCTTCAGAACCAGTAATTGGTGCTCTCTACTGTGCACATTATTGCGAATAAGAGCATTGAACGATAAATAATAGTGAGCTCCCCAGAACCTACCACTGCTGCCTAAGTCAGGGTGGGCGGGTGGGCCAGTGTCAGCTGCTCTCCATGCCCATGTAATGAAGGTGGAAACTGAAGGTAAGTTACCCCGAAGTATTTTCATAACTTACTTTAAAATAATAATGCTGAAATTCCTACAAGGACATATAAAACAATTTAAATTGGGAAAAATGATTTAGATAGTTTTTTGAAACTTGATATCTCATTTGCTTTTTATTCAAGCTATCTGGGAGCACAAAGTGGTAAAGCAATTATTATGGCTCCACCTAATGCAAGTGGAATAGAGAAACACAGTCATACCACGTGGCTAGAAGAAGAACGGACACTATTGGCAAACATTGCTAATATTTACCCCCCTCTGCTCCAAGAAGCACCACAAATTGTTTCCTTTCCCATGATCTTGTGGGTCTCAATGCAGTTGTTTCATACATATGGTTGCATTCACATGTTGTGGAAGAAGAGTTCTCTCCCCATCAGTGTCACACTCTCTTGGGCTCTTACCAAGGGATTTATGTAAACACTTGTATTTGTCTGGGCTTCTATTTTTTATACCATTATTCTGTGCCAAGAATATTTACAAGTTCATAAGTGTAATTCACAGCATAGATTTAGGAAAAAAAAATTATGTGCCACCCAAAATTGCCTCTCTCTAAAGTGAGTTTGATTGTAACATAGCTCATTTTATTTTCCAGGAATCTCCCTTGCCTCTCCCCAAGAAGTTAAAGGGCAGCTGCTCCCCCTGTCATTACATGAGAGACCCAGTCCTGGGCCTACATCTGTCCTGTTCTGTATAATCACCATTTCTCCTATGCAGCCTGTTGAGTCTTCATTGAACTAGAAGTGCTGGCAGCCACCCTATCATGCCAGGGTTTGTGTAGTGGAGTGGAATTCCCTTTGTAGCACTTAGTACCTGAAATTGTTTCATTAATTTTCTACTTAGTTCCTGGTTTTCTACCCAACTGATACATACATAACCATGAGAATAGGGACTTTGTACATCTTGTTCTCTTCTGTATTTCCGGCATCTACAACAAAGCTTGGCATGATGTAGGCAGCTAATAAAAGCTTTTGAATGAATCTGTAATAAGTAAAATTGGAAGTGATAGGGAAAAAACAAACAAGACTACAGCACGTTTGTAGCCAATGATTGGGTTAGGTCCGAGTTATCACAGGGCAGAGACTAAGGGCTGAGGGAGAAGATGTTGAGGATAGTTGGCTGAGAATGCCCTAACCCGCAGGAAAAGAAGAATGACAATTTCTTTAAGCAACCGTATCCATTCCATTTTTATTTTTAGGAGGAGAGTTGTCCTCTGAGTACTCAGAATTATCCAGCCTGTCTGTCCTGCTATCTCCTCCCTGCTGCCCAGGACTGCCCTGGGCACGGTGTAGGTGGCACAGAAACATGTGGCTTCACGTGTCCAGCCTGTCTGTCCTGCTGTCTCCTCCCTGCTGCCCAGGACTGCCCTGGGCACGGTGTAGGTGGCACAGGAACATGTGGGTTCACTGTGCTACCTGATGAGATGGCTTGTTGGTGCCTGCCAAAGGCGACTATTTTCTTTTCAATTTTTAAGGTAACTTCTTGGCCTCAAGCTGAACTGGTGTTGAATTTCAAATATTGGTCTTTCCCCATTTGCCATGTATACTAGTGAAAGAACAGATGCTCTCTTTTCATTATGAAATGATAAATCCTATAATTACCAACAAGTACAGAGCATATCACAGTTTACTGAGGATTTGTGAAAACAGTATCTCCTTCCTTTATATAATTACTTAATTGCACAGGTAAAAGAGAGTGAAATCTTTTCTTCTTTAGGGTTTAACTTGTAAAGTAAGTGTATGAGGTAAAAATTGCATAGGATTAAAATGACCTGTAGTCATCCAAACAGCACATTCCAGTTACCATTTTGCATAACAATCCATTGCAAATCTTAGAGACAAACAACTTTTTACATGCTCACAGATTCTGTAGGCCAGGAAGTTAGATAGGATGGTGAGTGTGTGCTCCCTGCTGTCTGGTGCCTCTGCTGGGGATACTCATCACCTGGCAGTCTCTTGGTGTCGGGGAGGTAGAATTATTTGGGGGTGTCTTCAGTTACACACTTGGTAGTTGAAACTGCCTGTTGACTGGCACCTTAGCTGGGGCTGTTCACCAGAACACCAACATGTAGCTTCTCAATGTGGCTTGGGCTTCCTTGCAAAATGGCCAGCTTGACATCATCAGACTTAGTATGTGGTGGCTCCGGGGTCCAAAAGGTAGAGTTGCAGAAAACAAGGTAGAGGCTATGTGGCCTTTTGTTTTCTAGCCTTACAAGTCTATAATGTCCCTTCTGTCAAGTTCTGTTGGTTAAAGCAGTCACAAGCACGCCCAGATCCAGGGAGGGGGGACACAGACCTTTCTCTCATTGGATACAGTCAGGGTCGCTTCAGAAGAGCATTTGGGATAGGAGATGTCACTGTGGCCATGTTTAGAAAGTCCAGTCTGTGCAAGCTGGGTCTTGTTTTGAATCACAGGCACTTCGTTCAGTTAGATATCAGGTGAAGTGGGTGACTTGTTCTTAGGAGCCTTTGTAAGAAAGATACGCCTGTTTCTGCACCAGGAAGACTCATGGCTCACTCTGAAAAATAGTTGGGAACTGAGAGAGGCTGAGGGGACTGAATTCCCACCCCCGATCTTGCACTTTCTGGCATGTGCTCGCCGAACTACCCGGCAGGTGGGCACTTGACTGCTACCCACCTGTAAGCTGCCATGAGTACATTCTTGCTCCCCAGGTAACTAAGAAAAATGACATACGTTTAGGGTGTACATAATGTCTATGACAACAGACAGGGAAAAGAATAAACCAGAAGGCCCAAGTGAGTCCCAGCTCTGCCAGCTTTCTTGAAACAGAGTGCCAGCTCATTTCTCAGGCAGTGGCCTCCAGTTCAGGCCCCCGCCTTCCACTGGCTTCTGTCAGATCAGATGAGTATTACCTTATTGATTTTAGGCCACTGAATGAATTGTTATTTTTACTAAATGTCTATTTTAATGTGAGATGCTCTCGTCCCTGTGCTTCCCTGTGCCCTCTGCCAAGATAGTTATTTATTCCTTTTTGGGCGAGCTATTCCTTTGCATGCTCAGGGTCTGAACTCTTATTGACTTTGACTGAAATTCTCTTTGGCCTCCGTTTGGAAGTTATCTATGGGCCTTTAATTACCCCCTCGGGCAAAGGAGAAAGAACACTTGAAACGTGCATAAATTCTGTACATATTTCCAAGGCTGGGCTCTTTAAAAAATGCTGTCTGTCTTTCTTCTTCTTTTTCTTCTTTGAACTTGGACATGAATTTTTATGAAGTACAGTATGTCAAGGGAAGGGCAGTGAGAAAATATGCAGGGGTAGTTACTTAAAAAATTATTCAGTGAATCTGTCATGGTGTGTTCATTGGTTTTGGTGTGATATGCCATATTCTAAAATGAGACGTGTTTTACTATATTTTAAAAGGCTGCTTTAGAAAATCTCAGCCTTGCTGTGCATAGCGTTATGTAATATATGCCTCTCTTTGGCCATAAATTTTATTTTCCTTTTTTACATTTCAAACTAGATTAAAACCCCCAAAACTATTTATTAATTTGTTCCTATTCAAAATGTAAACACAAAACCATGAAATGTGCTGAATTTTTGTTCAAGTACTCATAAATAAATTAAGTCCTTGCAATGGCTTTTTAAATTATCGAATTTCATGGATTTTAAGATCTTAGACTAATGATAGAAAAATGTCAGTGTTTTGGGTGGCTTTTAATTGTTAGTTGGTTAGGCAGAGTTGTGTGACTTTGGAATTCTTTAAATCTCTTACTTAACTAAGGCATTTCATGGGGTTACCACCTACCAAGCCTCCGCTATCTATTGTAATCAGTTATCCCTGATCGCAGAATCCACAGGTCATATTGAGCCCACTGTAAGGTTTCCACCCCTCCCCAACTAGATATTTTTGAGTAACAGCCGTGTGGAAGTGAAATAGACTGATTGGACGTCCTCTCCGCCATCAGCTCCCTGTTCACCCATTACCAGCAGTACAGTGACCAGGAAGCTGGAAAAGAACTTGAATAATCAACAGACTGGACATTAGTCTTGAATAACAAAAGGTTGGTTGTGTTCCTTTGGAAAAGAAAGTATACTCCACAGCAGGCTCAGCCTGATGAGTCGGAATATTGCAATGGTGTGGCTCCTGCTTTTCCCATGATTGGCTTGCACCCCCTCAGCCTGAGCTAGTGATTTCCCTTGGACTGGGAATCGCGTGGCCTGGGTTCATATCCTGGCTCCTCACTTCCTTGAACAAGCTCCGGAAACTCCATTTCATCTTTTATAGGATAAAGATGATAACATCTGAGTGTTAGCATTACTTTAAGGAATAAGCACAGTAGTATAAAACCAACACTTCTTTAGTGAGAAGAGTACTCACCTAGTTCTTACTGTGTGCTGGACACAGAGTTTCACGCAGCTCATCCTCACAACAGTGCTATGAACAAGGCACATTACTGCTCATGTTTTCCAGGTGAAACTAGTTCCTGGGCCATATCAGTGGGTGCCAACTTACTTCTCTTTGTCTATTTCTTTATGGACATGATTCTCCACTCGTGACGTCAGCCAGGTCAGATTCAAATGGTAACTGAGGTCATTAACTTTCATCTTTAGCATTCTCTGATTCATTACTCCTTAAGAACATGGGAAGGATGCATTTTGGTCATGTTTCATACAATTCTAAAGGTCGAAGTCACTACATAATGTGCTTAATTGAGTTTAAGGTAGAAGGATACCTGATCATTTTCTGTGAAAATTTGCCCTACTAGGAGGTTATATTTACTTTTTCCTGTTGAAGTTAGTTTTACTATTGGAGTTGAGAATTCAAGTGCTTGGGGGGTCCTGGGGCAGAGGCCCTAGGTCGGTGAGTGAATGATGCAGACTGATTTGGGACAATAGAGAGTGGTGGGGAGTATGACAAAGTAGCAGTTACCTTCTCATTGATTGCTCTTCTGTGTCAGTGGATCTCAAGCGTTAGCATACTCACCAGGTTGGCTTGTGAAACCATAGATTGTTGGGTCCCATCTGCAGAATTTTAGATTCTGGAGGTCTGAGATGAAGCCTGATAATTTGCATTCCTAGCAAACTCCCAGGCAATGCAGGGTGCTGGTCCAGGGACCACATTTTGAGAGTCACTGCCCTGTGGGAAAGTGGAGGTAGTGTTGCCAGATCTTCAAGTGAATCTCTCTGTTACTTGAAGACTAGCTTTTTCAAGATCTTTTCTAGTAAAAAGCTCAGACCATACAATGATTATTAGTCAAGAAAATGTTAGGCAGAAACATCAAGTCGGTGTCTTTCATAACTGAAATCTACTACTTTTTAAATGTTGGCAACACATTTTAAAGTTTTTGGAAGGCTGTGCTGGCCACCAGTGCCCAAGCTAAAATAAACATGTCTGTTTGGCTCAATTCAGTTTACAGATTAGCAGTTTGCAACTTCTGCTTTAAAAGCTAGGAAGATATAGTGGATGAGAATAAAAGAATTCCGTTTTTAAATTTTCTTCTAATTAAAAATATTATGAAAAACTTTAGCAGAACACAAGAAAAGCTTGTCCAGAAACCCACAGTATGCATTTTCCTTTTATAAGCTGCTGGGGAAAGCCATAAACTTTTAAAATTTACAGGTAGTTTGCTCTGTGGGGTACTTGCAGCCTGTGAGTTGTGGTCACCTAATAAGCCTATTAGCTGGTGTAGGCATGGCTTTGTGACAGCCTAGAGGGACACTGTTTCTTTCCATCCTGACCTTCCTGCACCTGTGGAACTTTCTAAGCTTTTCTCCTCTTCTCTCCACCTATATCCAACTTGCTTCCTTTTCTAATCTCACTTTACTTTTTGTTTCAGCTTCACTTGCACCTTTTGCCGCTTTGATTTGCATCCTGAAAGCTTCTGTCTACTCTTACAGGTAGACTGGCAATGATATCAATAATAATGCTAGCAGCTATTGTGCCCATACATGCATGAGTCTCCTGCTAAGCTCGCTGTCTCATTGGTCTCTTTAAACTGGCATCAGGACCACTTTATCTTCATGATAGTGGCCTTATTATAAGTCTTGACAGTTGGGAAAGCCAAGGAAATGAAAACAGGATATGGAAAAGATATCTTCATTCCCATTCTCATTGCAGAATTATTAACAGAAGCCAAGATATGGAAACAACCTATGTGTCCATCAACAGATGAATGTATAAAGAAGATGTGGTGTATGCACACACACATGCACGCACACACACACACACACACACACACATACACACGGATATTATTCAGACATGAGAATCTGCTTTTTGCATCAACATTGGTGGACCATGAAGGGATTATGCTCAGTGAGAAAAAACAGAGAAAAACAGACATTATATGACATCACTTAATGTGGACTCTTAAAAAGCTGAACTCATGGAAATAGTAAAATGGTGGGAGCTGGGAGTGGAGGAATTGTGGTGACAATTCAAGGATACAAACTTGTAATGGTAGATATATATGTTCAAGAGATCTAATGCACTGCATGGTGATTATAGGCAAAATACAGCATTTCATATACTTCAAAATTGCTAAGAGACTAGATCTTAATTGTTCTAGCCACAAAAAAGAACTGATAATTATGTGACCTGATACAGGTATTAGGTAATATTTTGCAATATATAAATGCATCAAATCATCCTGTTGTATGCCTCAAACTTACAGTGTTATATGCCAATTATATCTCATTAAGAAAAGTACATTGGCTTTGGTGAAGTGATATTGTTCACTAAGATATTTGATGGAAACATTATGAAGAAAAGGAACACTATGTAGGTCAAAAATTAATAATAGCTAATATTTTGTGAACACTTACATAGTTTTAGGCTCTTGGCATTTAATCTTTATAACAACCCATGAGACAAAACATTACTATCCTCATCTCAAATATAAGGAAACAAGGTGCAAAAAAGTTATACGACTTGTCCAAGGCCACATAGTTGATAAAAGGCAGAGATGGGATTCGAACCCAAGCTGTCCGGGGGACCCAAGCCCACAACCACTAGATTGGCTTTGCGGTAAGGCTTCTAGCCCCTTGTTTTTCCCAGGGGGCCTGGACCCATTGGGAGGCTGAGCACACCACAGCCCATAGAACTATTTCCACTTGCCTTCTATCTCCAAGTGAGTGAATGTGTGGTTTATCAAACATTTATCTCAATAAAAGGTGGTTCTGTGCCACATGAGACCAGGCTTACTGCTCTTTGAAGTGTCTGGAGTTGCCTGGTGGGACTTAATGCAGAAGTTATTTGATCAAAAGCTTTATTCGATTTGGCTTTTTAATAATAATCCTATTTTGGTCAATAGCAGAGCATGTACTCAACAAAAAATTTCAGGCATCATTGCATTTAGGACCCCCTAGACCAACACTATCCAATAACTATAATGCTAGTTGCAAAGGTGAGTTAGATATGTGACTTGAAGTTGTCTAGTAGCCATATTTTTTTAATTAAAAGAAACAAGTAAAGCTAATTTTGATATGTTATCTAACTCGATATTGCAAATATTTCAACAATTAACATAAAACTATTGAGAGATTTTACGTTATTTTTCATACTCCATCTTCAAAATTTGCAGTTACATTTATACTTACAACACAGCTCAATTTGGACCAGCCCTATCTCAAGTGCTCAAAAGCCACATAGCTGGTGGCTGCTATATTAGAACAGCACTGGACCAAAGAGATGTGGGAATTATACAGAGAGCCAAGCATCCCAGTGAGAAAACCCCTGAAATGTCCAATGCAAAGGGAGCAGGGACATAAGCAGGAAAGAATCAAGAAAACATCTGAATATAGTTATCTCAGAGATGTGATTTTGGAGGAAGATAATGGGAAATTGGGGGAAAATTTTGCTTATTGGTCACTAGTCTAGGAAAACACATGCATACACACATACATATTTTTTTTACTCTTTACTGATTTATTTAGTTGAGTTAATTTTTATTTGGAGCTAGGAAAAAAAATTGCACATACCAATAGTCAAGGATGTCACATCATAGTGAGAGAGAACTTTTGGAAAGGATTATTTGAGGAACAAAGTTAATCCATTTGAATGAAATTTCCTGACCTCTAGACTGACCCTCTGTTTTCTAGATCAGAGTACCATAAGTTTTTTAAGTGTATTTCTTCTTTTTTCTTCTGGTAAAAGAACATGTGCCTTCAGCACTCATAGATCTTCAAGTTCAGTTGGTGCAAGTAAAGCACTGGCTTTCTGGGTCTTGTTTTGGTAGCATGGAAAAAACAGAACAAGAAACTGAGATAAAAGCGAGGGAGACTGGAGGATGTGATTATGAGTAAAACTTGTCTGGATGCTTAATGTCAGCAGCACAAACTGTTTTCATTCTCCATGTTAGTTAATAGCTAATCTAGAGATTGTACTGCCGTTTGCTGATAGAGCACAGTTTAAAATATTTTATCATTAATGTGACAGGGAGTTGGATAAAGAAAATGAAGCGTGATTATAAAATGCTAATTATCGTTCTCAAGTGCATATTGGGCACTCGCGAATATTTGCAGTATAATTTGCTTTATTTATTATTTCAGTTTGGTTATAAATGTTAATTCAATTGCAGATGGTATGTTGGCAATTTACAGAGCTATAAAGTTATTTGGAAATCCTAATATTTTCTACCAAAATGTTCTGTTCGTGATGGATGTGCTCAATTTAAAAGTCCCTGCTCTTTAGAGTCAAATACATTAATTGGCAAGTAGGCTGCAGGGATTTCCAGACCCGAGCTGGTTACGTTAACTCCTTAAAGGAGGAGAGAACATGATTTGTAATTTACAGTGGGAAATTTCTTTAGGAGAAAAGGCGGGAAAAGAGCCCTCTTTTTCCTACTACCCTGGTAATGCTTCCTCAAGGCTGAGATGTTCTTCATGCTTTTGTTCATAGCACCAAAGACACATGCTTGAAGCCACATTTTTTCTGTACTCCATCCATGGCTTCAGAGACCACAATGTTGATAATTAAGAGTGTGTTTGTGTGTGATGGTGTAGCATGTGTATCACGTGTGAGAAAGAGCGACAGGCAGAGATGGAGTTTTCTCCAATCTCAACGATGACTTAAAAATATATGTATGTTTTAGACCAGAGGTTGCCAAACTATGGCTCCCAGGCTAAATCTGGTCTGCTACCTGTTCTTGTACAGCTGAAAGAAAGAATACTTTCTATGTTTTAAAAGCTGGCAAAAACTTTGAAAAGTAGACTATCTTATGACCCATGAATATATGAAATTCAAATGCAGTATGTATTCATGAAGTTTCCCCAGAACACAGCCATGCCCATTCCCTTATGGACTGTCTGTGACTGCTTCCACCTTGTGATGGCAGAGGTGGGCGTTTGTGGTAGAGACTATATGGTCCATGCCTAAAATGTTTACATTTGGCCCTTTACAGAAGGCAGCCTCTGGATTAGACTACCTAAGATGTAGTTTACAAAATGAAGCTTTAACCTTTCATTTTTAACTTGATTAAAAAATTTATGGACTCAGATGAACTTTGGGGAAAAAATAGGGAAAAAAGATGGGGAGATTATAAATATGAGCCCTAGCTTCCTTCTTTTATGGTGATGATGATAATTAAAAGAAGTAATATTATATCACTAATGTAAATAATTTTGTGACTCTCCTACACATAATGTGCTCAAAACCTTCTCTTTGCCCCCAAACTATGGATAAAAGCAGAGATTTTCTTTTATTGCCAAATTAAAAACATAAACTAAGCCGTGTTCCTGGATTGTTCTATTTGTGTTAACAATTAAAGATCGTACATGGAAGCACAGTAATATCAGGAAATATGGCTACCTTACCTAACTCGTTTGGGAAAGTGTCATTCTTTACTAAGAAATACTGTGCTTAATTAATTTTTGCTCCTAGGAGGTCAACTTGGGGCACTCATTATGGCCTTAATTGGTGGTATAAATTCTGAGACCCTGGAGGGAGACACATTGCATGGTTAGTGGTCTCTGGCCCTTTGGGTGAGCGCCACTGGGGCCAGCCTCATCTCCGAGAGTGACAGCTCCTGGTTTTGATGGCTTTGGGTCTCGCCGCACTGATACCAGGTTTAAAGGCCAATGTGCAATCAGAAAAGAAATGCAATGACTTGTCCCGGTGTTTTGCATTAAAACAGTGTGAGACAACCTTCTGACTTGGAAAAATGTGCTTCTTTGAACTCCGGTTTTTCGTATTAAATTATGTTCATTATACGGCCCATCTGGAATCTCCTACCAGGCCAAGAATCATCTTACAGACATTAGCAAAAGGAAGTTAAATGTAATTTTTTTTTAATTGTATACTTTTCATTTCCATGTATTTTTTTCTCTTTTATTGGAGAAACCAGATGGAAAGGAAGGCAGGAGCCTGTCCCTCACCCGGGTCCCCTCTGGGAACAGGGGCAGGGCACTCCTGGGCTGCTGCTCCTCTCCCACACTGACCCGAGGTGATGACGGGGTTGTCGAGATTCCGGGGATAATTGCTAGCAAGGTCAGGAGTTCAGTCTGAGGCTCACACTGGAGTGGGGTGTGCGGTCTGGAGGGTAAAAACAGTGTGGTGGCTAACTTTGGGCTGTCACTGACGCGGGGTGCCACATACTACTTTTGACAGTGTGGAAATGAAACTCATAAATATCACAAGTGATGCGGTCCATTTTGTGAACTGGTGTGGACGTGGTTATTTGGATGGGAGTGGCCTGTTGGCTGGGTTTTGACCCAGCAGAAAAGCACCGGTCCTGGGGAGACTTTTGACTCCCTTCCTTTCTTGTCATCTTACCAAACCAGACACATCCCAACAAAGGTACAGACCCGAGGCTCACGCGGGGACCTGCAAATGTGTTTCCTTGTCCTGACACTTGGGAATCTTGAACGTCGGCTCTGGAAGGTGTGGAGGGATAAGTTCAGATGTGTGAAATGGAACTGCAAGAGCAATTCAGCGGTGTGTCCCGGGGTCCTGAAGCCAGTTACAGGCAGAGTGTGAACTAGCCCCCAGCCCTTCAGACTTCGGCAGATTAGTAATTTTATTATCTAAACATCTTTTCCTCGCTCTAAATATTTCCTTTAGATTAGGACAAGGTCTTCAGGCACACCTGGAGACCGTCTCATCTGATTTGTGTTTCTTTATAACACACGGATGATGCAGAGGGGAAGGAATACTGATCGCCCTCCCCACATGCACACAGTGGCTGCCATTGTGCCTGGATGGTGACGTGAAGGGTCCGCTGTCACTGATTTCCTCAGCTGAGAGCATCTTTAAGAAACCCAGCTCTGTTCTACTTCGTTCATGTCTGATGAGGTCATAGACACGCATTTCAAACGTACACACCAACTCCAGGCCTTCCCTTCCTTGACAGGGTATGAATGGTACAGCCACTATATGGGTCACTTCGGCTTTAAATAACAGGCCCCCTGGCTTCGCTGTCCCTCGGTGTGTGAGCTGGTTTCACATGCCACTCTCCATTTTCAACGAAGCAGATAAGGTATCAACACAATTAAAAGTGAAAAATAATCTGTCTGCTTTGCCGGTAGTGAATGCTTACAGAACACACACTGATACAATAGATTTTAAATAATTTATGTCTGGCACTTTTTTTTCTCAATCTGTAAATGAGGACACCTAATGCGGAATGGCCGGCAGGATACTCTATCCTTCCCCCATTAAGATAACAAGATGAGGGGTAATGATTCAGATCAGTGTATTTTGGGAGCATGGCACGGATAAAAATTAAAAATTAAAAGAGATGGTGCTCTGAAATGCTTTGGGTAAGCAAGCTCATAAAAGCCATTTGGAAACCTGAAATTACAGATTAATTCAGAATCTCCTTCTGAGGGGCTCCTAAAAGCCCTCTCTGTTTTCTTGGCAGAATTAGAGCATTACTTTTGTGTCACTGCGTGGTGTTTTCATGGGGTCTGTTCTAATGCTCGCCAAGGTGCAATGCTCGGTCCTAATATGTCTCTTGCAGCCGTCTTTGGTCTGAGCCAAGCAAACTCTAGGTGATGTTAAAAACAAATATGAATTAATATATGATGCATTTTGGCTTTCCCTTATAGATACATTAACTTAAATTACCAGGTCTTGTGATTCACAACTTCTCTTCCAACCAGAGGGTGCGTGATGCAGTCCTGAAGGATTTACCCAGCTGCTCTAATTCCTGTTGGTAGTAAAGGAAACTGCCCCCTCACACACACAAACACACAGTCCCCCAAAGTCTAGGGATAGTGCTGTCCCACAGAAACAAAACTTCTGAACTGGTCACAAAAAGTCAGGCCGTCCTTGTGTGGCTCAATGTAGCTTGATAATAATTTATGGGGGAATCCCGATTTTTCCTATGCCTGCCTGTGTATCTCCTAATTATTCATGTGAGAAAACTCTGGATAAAAATATCAACCCTGAAAATGCATGTGATCCAAGGAAGACATCCAGCCATGTCCAGGGAAGTGTTCCCTCCTGTTTGATCTCAGGACAGTAATTCCTGAATTCCATACACAGGCTGATGCTCAGGGAGGAGGAAGTTCTTTCTGATGAGTTCAAAATGAACACACCCTCCTAAGTTTTCTTTGTCCTTCTGGAGAAGATTAAATGGGTAAGTGAAGTTCCATGGAATGACCATCTGAAGAGTGCAGAAAGAGGGTGAAACATCCTCAAAGCTCCCCCCATCTTCTAGAGCCAGGGTGCAACATCAGGGCCCCTAACAGGCCTGTCCTGGGCAGCAGAGCTTTGTGAAGCCAAGTGGGAAGAAGCCACTATGTCATTTTGATACAGGAAATGCAAGGAAAGCATAGCACTTTCACTAAAGATATATGTTTCTTCTGTCTAAAGCCAGCAATTTTGGAAAATGAAGCTAAGAGTTTAAAAATAAGAGCTCTGTGGGGGAAAATAAAATAGGCCCCCCATACATCCATTAGACTGCCTTTAATGAAAAACTGGAGAATCATCTAACTAATTGGCAGGTACCCCTTATATTACTGGGTCTATCTTTCCCTTCCTCTCTACTGTAATCAAAAGGCTCTTCCCTTTATCAATGTAAGTCAGGTTTGAAATTAGAAAGCAGAGAAATAACACTTAAAAAATTAATCGTGTGTATTCTGCCAATTTCTCTCTGATAAAATAGGTTCAGAAAGTACAAAAGTTAAGGTTCTCGAAACAGCAGTAGCTCCAGGAGTGTATTTTTATATAGCATGGTGCTGAGGTGGAAGCTATAATGTGCTAATTGCAGGCAAGTTCATGTTGTACAGAGAACTTTCCCCTTTGCACTGGGGACCTATTTCATTTCCAGTCTTGGTATTGTGCTGACATAATGGAGCAACTTTAATTTTAAAGATCAGAAAAGAGGAGCTATGGGTGAAATTTGAACCTACTTCTTGTTAATTTGGAATAAGAAAGAAGGGAAGTTGGGATAAATCATGAAGTTAGTGTTGCTGTCTGAAATTATGGTATCAGAGTTTCACTATTGAAGCTGTAACTTCCTTTTTCTTTATACATAGAAGAATTTTGTTGGTTGTTATACTTACTGAATTTAGGTTTCTATGCTGCTCTTTCTTTTCCTCCCTTTCCTTGTACCTGAAATCTCCCTATGATATTCCAAAAGCAAACTAAATTGCAATGTGTTATTTTTTAATTAAGTTGTACATGGTCCATCGCAATGCTCATTAAGATACTGCCTGCAAAGGATTCCTGCTTGAAGGAAGAAAGAGACATGAACACAGGCCTTGCAGTATTGCAGAGTGGATGTTCCCACAGGCTGTGGTGCTGCAGCTGGCTGCCCAAGAGCACCCCTCTTGGGGTTATGTCTTGGAGCACCAACCGGCGTGAACTGGAGGATAAGGCAGGACAAGGGTTTTTGAGTCATAAGAAACAGCTCAGAGGAGACAGAGAACATTCTAGATCTGCAGGGCCTGGGCAAGTATGCCTGAACAAAGGGCATGTGCAGCTTGGATGGGCAGGTGGGCTAAAAACCATTTTGCAGATAATCTCAGTATTTCGAGCAGTGTCTGTGGTGAGGAGAAGCAGAAGGCTACATCCAATAAGTGCCCATGATTTTACAGTTGTCATTTAAGTTTAAAGACTTAAATGTAAATGCCTGACTGGCTTCCCTTCTCCTGCCCCCACATCCTCTATGATTTCTTCCTTTCCACTTCAGATTCAGAACGTAGCCATGTATAAAACAAGAGAAAAATTCCAGAGAGAGGATCCCAGAATGGCCCTGAAAAGTCAATGAACTTGGAAAAAGTACAACAAATTACGGATGAGCATTGTTTCTTTTTTCTCATTTAGGTCCTTCTTAACATCATGAAATGGTAAAAGGCATCATAATTATTGGTGCCTGTGAAAGGCCTTTGAATTATGTGATATGCTGAGTTACCATGGTGATGGACGTAGTCATCAACCAGTGTTATGACAGAGCTAAGGCCTGGCTTTGTTGACGGTGAAATGCTGCATACCAAACTTCTAAAAGAAATTTAAAATTCATGCTCCTCTGCAAAGGGTCTAAGTCTATTTGAGCATGTTTTGGCTCTGTTTCCTTCTGCTTTGCCTTTTTTCCTCCACTTCAATACAGATGAGGATCTTGAATTTGAGTCCAGCTGAGACTTTAGTAATTAATGTGCAAAGCAGCTGGGGTGTGCTACGTCCTGGGCCTGTAGCTGAGGAGCTATTTTGGTGCATTTTCTCAGTAAAATAATTGAGAATTAGAACACTTAAAATGCATTGGCTCCTTGCCCTGTTATATTTAGAGTAATCCTGATAATAAATCGGTAACTATGGGTTTCACCATGGAAGGGCACAAAATAACTGACCCAAGTAATCTAGAAACCAGATGTCTTTAGTTGGGCTTAGAATAAATTCTCAAGACAAGATTGAAAGAAGTTATGTGGAGCTCAGCAAAATCGGCCATTTTAGTTTTTTCCTGTCTTACAGTTTTCTTTCTCTCTCCCGTATCTCAACTTAAATTCTTGAGGAGAAGGGAACTGAGCCCCAAGATACTATATTTATAATATTTAACCTTCTATACAGGAATTTCTTGGTTAACACATTATCTGCTTAACCTCATCTTTCTCATCTTCTAATTCACTCACTATTTCAGTGGCCCCCAAGTGGGGGTCAGAGACACCTAGGAGGTGCATGAATGAGCATCTGGGTGCGCTCCTGAAATAGCACCTGAATATATATGCTATTTGGGAGGAGGCTGAATCCAGTTCTGAAAAATGTCCATGTATTCTCCCTGCTCCTTCTAGCCCCTTCCGAAGTCCCGTATCCCTGTGGGAAGTAAAGCCCAGTAGTAGAACATAAAATATCTCCTGGATGGTTTTCCTTTCTGGCTCCTCCTGGGCTGGTGGAATGCTCAGAAGCATCCCAGTGAGATCCTGGGGGGCCTTGCTTAATTCTCTCTGATCTGCAATTGTAAATCTAGCCTTAAGGTCAAACAGAGGAGAAGGGGGTCTCCCCAAGATGTGCATGTTTTCACAAAGGAAAAAGCCTGGAAACTTTGGCTATGTGGTATTCTAGAGCCAGGACTGGCTACTTCATTTGCAGGACCCAGTGCAAAATACAAATGCGTGCCTCTTGGTCACAAGTTAGGCAGAATTTCAAGATGCTGACAGCAGGGTGTAAGCCAAGTGCAGGGACCTTCTAAGCATGGGGCTCTCTCTGTGTGACCGCCCTGCTCTCAGGCCCATGAAGCTGGCCCTGCCCAGAACTGAGCCCTTCACATTTGGAAAACAGCCAATTAAGCCAGTAGTGTTTACTCACCTTCTGAAACTCTGTCCCCCCAAATTTTGTTTTGAGATTGTTGGCTGCAAAACCCGATGGATTGGCCGCCTACCAGTTGGAATGGGGTTATAATAATCAATCAGACCTACATAATAGCTGGCCACTTTTGAAAAGTATTTTTTTATCCAAGGTCATGTTTTGGAAATATAAGAAGACATTTTTTTCACCTAAATTAAAAGACGTTTTATCCAACTGATCCCTCTTCCCTTATTTTTGGTTTCCAGTTTATATTACCTAGTAGCATTTCTTCCCTGGATCATGTTCTTCTAGAATAAAGAACACTGTGAACTGAACACAGTGGCTCAGTGCCCTTCCTGGGACATCATAAACTTTGGAAGTTTAGACCTTGATCTCTGATGTTGGGAGTTCAGGTTCTCAGTGAATAAGGTGCCGCCTTTTTCTTGGTATTCCCAGGGAGCTTTAATTAATTGGGAATTAAAAGGTTTGAGAGCACTGGCCACTAGGTCTAACTAGGGGTGAGCTCTCAGGGGTTCACCTGACAGTCCAGGAGAATGCCGTAATCACACTCTTCTGCAGAGACTAGTTTCCACAGAGATGATATTTTGGCTACATCTGTAGTCATTGCCTTCTCTAGAACTGTCCTTCTAGGCATTTCCCAAAATAAAGGCTTGTCATTCAAACCTAGGCTAAGGTAAACATGCCAGGGAAGCTTCTGGTCCAAGGAACTTGAAAGGAGATAGTGAGGCCTAAAATGCATGGTCAGTTTCCAAGGGAGAGAACAGAAGAGACACTTTGCAAGTTAGCAGGCAAGAGGTGCGATGGAATCATGTACCTTACAGAAGCCACACTGGTAAACACTGAAGGGCTCAGTCCTCACTATTCTCATTCATTCATTCATCTTTACCCAGTTCCCAACAGGGGAGGGCCTTGTCATGGTGAAGATTTCTTTCTTTCTTTTTTCCTTTTAACAAAAATAAACAACTCTAAACCTCTACCCCTTTGGACAACTCAACTTTCTTATTTGGAGTATGAGTCTTAGGTTGTTTTCCTTTCCATGGCTCAGAGAGTGGCCCCCCCCAACTCGACTGTTCGGTGTTCTTTGCTGCATCCATGCCCACCCTCCCTGCTCCAGAGGAAACTCTGTTTGTCATCAAAATAGTAGGCTGTTTTTCTACTTTCTCCCTCCCTCCCACCCATTGTCTTTCAGTGGGGTGAAAAGGTCTTCAGTTTTCTCTTTCTCCCCCACCAATCTTGCTATTAATAACTTTTCAGACATTGTCACGCACAGACTTCCACTCACTCTGGAGGGTGTTTCTTGTTTGTTTAAGGCAACATGTTTCCTGGTCTGTAAACCGCGTTTCCCACAGTAGTTGTGATGGGATTACTCCCTACTCACCTCGTGCTGGCAGCAGCCTCGCCTCTGGCAGGCAGTGAGGGTCACAGCTCTGTACTGGCCCAGCCCTGCTGCCCAGGCAGAGTGACGACCTGGGGCAGTCACCTGGTTATTTTTGCATTGAGTGGGATTGAAATACTTCCCTTTAAACAATTGAGGGAAAACCACCGAGCTGCCCTCCTCACTTTCTCTCTCTTCTTTCACTTTGCAAGGAGAAGCTACCCTTTTGAACTTCGCATGGGATAGAAATTAACTCTCCAAAAGCCCAGTGCAAACAGATGTGCTTCCCACGCAACTTTCTGGGTGAATTTCTCCTGGTCCAATGCTTTTTATGACTAATAGAGTAGCACATTGCCCTTTTTTTTTCTTTTTAAGAAAATGGTTTTTACTTAGTACTTCTCTTCAGATGATCCTGACACATTCCACACCTGTGAAACCTGACATAAATGGCTCTAAGGCTAAAAAGCAACTTCCATTGAAAACAACTGCAGGCAACTCTACGATTAAATATGAATCAGCTGATTACACTTTTCAGACACCAGGGATTCTTGGGCTCCATCCCCACCCAGACCTGAAGGTGGGCTCAGGGTTTTAGGTATTGGGTTTTAAGTATTGATACGCAAAGCTCAGTATGTACTTTAGTATGTGTTAAATTAACACGTGATGAAATCTGTAATTCACAGCTTCCTGACTGATCTTGGCAGAAAATAATTCTGGGCCCTGTCCTGACCAGAGAAAGAGTACCTCCCAGTGATGCCTGTGTGGTCTTGAAGATCTTCCCCAGTCTGAGCATCAGCTCGCTCTTCCGGTAGTGGGTTATACACACACACCCACACCCTCAGTCATTTCTCTGCCCTCCTGGAACACTGGCACCCCCTGTATTTTCTCTCCCCTGACCTCTGCTGCTTACCCTTCATGTTCCTTGGGGGAAATCTTATCCTTCAAATCCTACTCCTTCAGAGCTGGGATCAAGTGCAGACTCAATTCTAACTCCTTCAAATTCCACCAGCCTTTACTCAGTACATATTTTAAGTTCCCTTACGGTCCTCCAGACACTGCCGGACACGTTTTCACTTTCTGCTTCCATTAAAGTTCTTATCACACTGCTCAGTGGCATCTGCTATGTAATGTCCACTTGAGTTAATGTTTCCTGGTAGATTGGGAAAGGGCAGGAACCATGCCTTGTACATCTTTGTCTGTCCTGAGAGAGCTTACCACATCCACTCCAGTTAATTGGCATTAAATGAATGGATCAGTACATCCAAGAGAAAATTCAGAGATGGCCTTTGGGAATCATGAGGTTGTCCAGCCACAATAGCCTGTGTTGTTCAGAGATTCAGACCAGTGTTCTGTCCTCTTTGGGAATCTTTATTTTAAACACAAAATGTATATTGGAAATTGTCCAGAAGAAAGCTTCGGAAAGAAAGAGTTTTCATCAATAACACTACCATTCATTGGGCACTTGCCATGTGCCGGGCATTGTGCTAACACTTCATGTGCATCCCCTAACTGGGTATACCTACTAAACCCATGAAGGAGGTACTTTCATTATCCCCATGTTACAGATAAGGAAACCGAGGCCTTAGCATTATTTGTTCACCATCACCCAGATAGTTAAGAGGCAGAGGCATAGTTCAAGTCCACATGTATTCAAGCTAAAGCCTAATTCTTAATCACTGGGCCAGTATCTCAACAACAGAAATCACTCTCTTTGGGAGATGGTGGGGAATATTATAGGGGATAACATCTGAAAACTAGAAAATAAAACAGGGTCTGTGAATGGGAAAAAATTACAAGAACTAGAGCAATGTTTTGAGAGTATGCAGGGATGGAAGATGGCCCAATGTCATCTCATCTCAAATTAGGAAAGAGGGTGTCTTGCCAATGGGTTTCAGCCCTGGGCAAGTTCACTATGGATTCAGTGTGACCAAAGGAATCGATAGCAAAACGTTCTTGGGGTGAAAGGGTTTATTGCCCGGCTTGTTCTCTGGCGGTAGGTCGAGCACTAGCATCTCTACCTCCACCAGAGCACTGGGCCGAGCTCTCTATATAGCACAATAGCTTATTGCCTACAGGTGTGGAAGCGGCAGCCCAGCAACAGGCCAGTTACATCATCAGGTGGTTTAAGTTTAGTGAGGATCCTGGCCATAGGAACCCCAACTTCCCTACAGAAGGGGTGAGATGAGACACCTTTGTCCATGTCCTTTATAAGTTTGGGATAGATGACTAGTCCCATGAAGTGAATTAGGAATTTTAGGTATTTAGGTGTAGGAGAATAATTTGGTTTAAAAGAAATATTACCTTTTTTCTTGATTTAAGGTTGTTATTTCTGCAGTGTAGATGAGAGGATTAGTTAGAGTGATAGTGTCTGACACCCCCAAGGTAGGAGAGAGGTCATCTGAGTAGGATGTGAACATCCCATGGTTATTACTAAGATGTGAAGCTAATGTCTCTCATGTATATGTGACCTTCTCCACCATATGAGCGTTTTTTTCTTTTTTTATTTGGTTGGACCCCAGTTCTCTGATAGCAAGAACAGAAGAACATGAAAGGTTGAAATATCTATGGCTAGAAAACACTTGACTGAGTGTGTGATTCAGTTTTATCTTCTTGATCTAGGTGAGTGTTAATTGTGTTATAGCTTTGAAGGACACAAACAATAGAAGACACTGTTAATCTGTAAAAGCCATGATTATAGACAACAGAAGTCATGGTTAACCAATGAAAATTATGATTAATTAACAGAAGTCAAGATAATCAAAAGAAGCTGTGATTCACAACAGAAATCATAAAGCTAACAAAAATCTCTTCATTAACAGAAGTCCTGACTGACTAACCTGATTACAACTCAAATCAGTAGATTTTCAGAGAAATCTGGTTGCTCACTTTAAGCACATATAATGTCATCCTCAAGGAATACATTAATATTAAGGAACATATTATGAAATTAAGGTATAATACATCCAGGTCTATCATTCTGACTCTGGTTATAGCCGAGGACTTCGTCATTCATTTATTAAATCAACAGTTATTTATTGACTACCTACCATATATCAAGTTCTGTCTCAAACCCAGGAATCTTCAGATGATGTGTACCAGCACAGTTTTATTAGGTACTGAAATACTGAAATGCTTTTCTACCAGTTGCTGAATATCCATTGCCTTGAGTCTTTCCTTCTCATCCAAGTCCACTGGCTTGATTCCATGGAGGACATATTAAGCACTGCCTCCAGGCCACCATGGAGCCCACCAACCTGCTCACTCTAGTTTCAGGGAGCCAGCCCCTGTGTCCCTCCTCCTTCTGTCACAGAGACGTGGATCCCAGGAAGGGAGATGTCACGCTTGGTGGTAGTGCTATGATACCCAGTTGTGATAACCTGTGATGCTTATTTGGCTCCCTGGAGTTGTGACTGCCGGCCACAGGCTGGCATTCCCCCCATGGGGCTCATGTAACCTCTGAAGTGGATAGCACTGTTGTTCAGTATTTTAAATGTTATACTCTAATAAGTATAATGTAGAAATGAAAGCATAATACTGAGGTTATGTAGAAGAGGATGCATTCATATGATGTGTGCTTGGGTCAGTCAGAGGAGGCTTCCTGGGTGAGGTGACCTACATCTTGAACACCTGATAGAAGTGTTCTGGGTTTACACGGGAAATGATGTTTCAGGAAAGTAGAGAGTAGAATTGTGTCAGCAACCCTAGACTTGGTATCAGAGAACCAGGCCCTCAAACTCACTGAAAACATATACCATGAGTCCATGAGCCAGTCAATGAAGTGTTCCAGCTTCAGTCTAGCCACAGGTATTGGCCTGAGGACCCTCATGGAAGTGTTGTGATGACTCTGGTCCAAGGTAAATGTGAAGACATCTGAAAGCCCTCTTGTTGGTGTCTTTTAAGCCCCAGACTAGTCCCAAGAAATCGCAGTTTTTGCCCATACAGGTGGAGGGTTTCTCTTCCCCGAGTCTTCCCCACCTACTTGTTGGCCATTTTCTCCACCACAGACCCTCCATCGTCTTCACTCTCAGGCCATCCAACTTGTCCCTCCCTGGTGTGATGACACTCTTGGAATCCGGGAAAGGTCACCCAGCCTCTTAGGAGCTAAGAGAGCTTCTCCCCCTTGGGCTGTGACTTGCCCCAGGCTGAGTGGAGGCCAGACCAGCACCTCTACTTCCCCACCAGGGCTTTCCTTACACCTCCTACCTGTTCTCGCCCCTCCGGTTGCTCTTTCAAATGGGACCAAATCCTCCCTCTTTACACATTCAGCTTTTCTGTCTTTTCTCTTCCAGATGGGTCTCTACCCATCTCCTGGCTTCAAGATCTGTCACACCTGAACTCGGGACTTCTAAAGGCCATTTTTACATAGGACAAGTTTGGGGTTACAGTTTTGTCTCCCAAAGTATGAGGCTTCCGGTGTTAGGTAGGACAGGTTCAGGGCATTAAGCTCATTGAATACATAGTGAGCAACTTGTTTATATTCTCTCTGAATTCCTTAAAGAGTCAGTCTCGAGGCAGTGTTGATTAGTTTCTAACACTGGCTTAGCTTTCCTTTCGGCAAGGAGTGAGAAGGCGCGGGCTTCACGCCGGTAGCGGAGCCAGCATCCAGCAAGAGGGAAATAGCATCTGATTATTATTTGTTTGATATTCACTTTATTTATTTTACGAGTGCCTTCTACTATTGACAGTTGGAGCTGGTTCTCAAATCAAGCCAGAGATTAAAGTTTTCCATTTTAAATAATGTTAAAAATAAAAGGAAGTCAACCTAAATAAAAATACTAAGTAAATAAAATTTAGGCAGCCTGGAACTGTGGCGTCACACACACAAAGGCACACACACCCTAGGTCCTCAGAGTGGTGGTCCACAAGAAAACAAGGTTTCTATAACAAAGCAGAATATCTGCTTGGGGGGTGGAAGAGGATTTGTACGTGCAAGCTTCTCTTTGGCCTCAGATGGCTTTTCTGTTTACCCAACCCGTGTGTAAAAATACCTCACAACATATATTTTAGTCAGCAAGTGTTCTACCATGGTGGAAATGATTTACTGAAACTTAGACCTTCTCTTGAAATCCAGCCAAAAATCTGATTTGGAAAACCAAGAAGTCCTATTTAGTTTCTGCCGTCATTGTTACCGCACCATACTGACTGGGTAATTAGTAATGTATAAAGTCCTTTAATTCTCTCTTCTTTCATTTGAGCATCATGAGATTGTTTTTCTCTCCTCTGTGGTCACTCACGAAGAATTTGCTGAACTGGATATTTGGTTTTGAATAAATGGAGGTCACCTTTGTCTCTGCTCCACTTGCTTCCCACACACAGGAAAGACTGGATCTTCCCTCCTGTCGGGGTCTCTTGGCAGGAGAGCAGTGAAGTTTCTGTCAATTGAGTTTGTGTGTCTGGCAACCAGCCATGTCCTGTAGGTAGTTTTTGGCAGGAACAGGTACGTTTGAGGTGACCACACTGCACAGATTCTATTAAGAGTTCCAGACCATTTGTACCCTGTTATTTTAGATTCTGAACATATTTGTAGCTCCAGAGGTTCAAAAATAAACTATGTTTTCTTAGAAAATGTCTGTGTCTGGGATGTGACAGAAGTTGCAACCTTAAACAAGACTTCCAGGCATTTACAGTTGAACCATGCCAGTAAGAATATGTTTATTTAGACATTAAGATCCTAGGGCACCCATGTAAATATCCCAAACAGTGTGGGTTCCATGAGCTCCCTTGCTGATGCACTTTAGCTCTGAGTATATTTAGTCCTCGCTCCTGGAGGGTTAATGTCCTCCAGGGAAAGTTGGAGGCAGATGATGAGTCTTACTTGGTGTTCATCACACTCCGTGGTGTGCTTACGTTCAGGAGAATTGTTTCTAACGTAGGTAAAAGTCGTATCACAATCGTTAAGGTAAATTTTGCTTTTAATACTCGAAGCAACACAGAGATTTTTGTTGAGCAGTTAGGAGACAGGACAGCAAGGCCTCAGATCCTCCTTTGAGTCCACTGTTTCCCTTATGTTAGGGAATAAGGGACAGTGACCCCTGGCTCACTGTCCAATCATCTGAGCATTGACAGGCCACACTCACTCAGTTCTGTCGCCTGCCATCTGTACAGTAGAAACCGGGAGGACAAAGAGGAGAAGGTAGAAACCCTATGCATGTGGAGTGTAAAGTCTGCTTTATTCCATCAGCATTTCACAAAAATCAGGAATTACTTCTCTGGTCGGAGTATAATTTTCAAAAAGTTAACAAAATAAAACCTTACTCAACTATTCAGTAAGCCGAGGTTGAGGATTTAACTGGTTAAATAAGGGAAACAGTGGATTCAAAGGAGGATCTGAGGAGAATTAGAAAGTAGGTAGATGATAGAGAGAGAGAGATGCAAGGTGAGAGGAAAAAGAGTGTTGGAATGAAGATTGCAAATTTAGATTCAAGCTGGGTAATGTCCTAAAAGGAGATAAAACAATAATCTTTGGTTATAGTTCAACTAGGCAGAAATCTTTGCACCTCTAGTAGACATATATTATTTGTAATTTACCTGTCTTCTACAATCTTTACAGAGTCTGGGCCCAATCGATAGGAAATAGTAAGTCAAACAAAGTTACACTTCCTGAAAATGTTTAGATGACTCTCACGTAAGCACGTCAGCCAAAGCTGCTGCAACGTGGTGCTGCCCAATAGAACTTTCTGCAATGATGAAAATATTCTGTGTATATGCCATCCAGTTCGGCAGCCACTGGCCAGATGTGGCTATCGAGCATTTGAAATGTGGCAAGGGCCACTGTGGAATGGAATTTTTAATTTTATTTAATTTTCACTAAGTTTGGTTTAAATAGCCACTCATGATCAGTGGCTCCCATATTGGACAGCTCAGCTCTAATGTGCCATGAAATGGGCAGTCATTTTTCTACGTTCTTTCCAAATGGGTAACATTTTTCTTAACACTTTGAAAACTAAATCATATTCTAACTATTGTAATGAGAGCTAAATGTGTAAAAGAATTCGGAGAAGGTCCTTTGGAAAGACTCAGTTCTTTTACGAGTCGTAAAATTTCTTTTGCAAATGTGATACCTCCTCCACCGGGTTTCTTGCTGGTGGACTCACCTGAAGTCATTCTGGCCAGCAAGGGAGCAGCTGATGAAGTTAAGCCTGTTTAGAGGGAGCCCAACGTTGCATGATGTTTTCCAAGTGAATCAGCTTGGTGTTAATTTTCCATTAGCAAGATAATAACAGTCTTGTATAGCTTTGGTTAAAAGGGGCTTTCTGGTTTGCAACAAAGGGAAAACTGACTTAATATTTCTCAAGGGTTTTAAGGCTTCAATAAGTTAACTCCCCTGCTGCCATCACTTCGTTACTCAAAACCTGCAGTCAGTGCATTGATAAGGTTACTTTGATTTCTCATGAAACTCAGCAGTTTCGCTTAGTTCCCTGTTCTTGCTCACTTGCAGGGGTTTTTCCGCAGAAGTATTCAGAAGAACATGATTTACACTTGTCACCGAGATAAGAACTGTGTTATTAATAAAGTCACCAGGAATCGATGCCAGTACTGTCGACTCCAGAAGTGCTTTGAAGTGGGAATGTCCAAAGAATGTAAGTAGAGTCTCAGATCTTTTCTTTTTTCCTCTTCGCCTTATCTATAAATATGATTTGCTTAGCCTCCAAAATCAAGTCGTGGAGGACATCAGCGTGTGGAATTCAGACACGACAGTAATGATACACTACCACATGTAGGTGCAAGCAGAAATGGCATGAAAATAGAATGACTGTGGGGATTTCTCAGATAAACTTTGGCACTTGGTGAAGAGGCAGGAGTTAGGTGTTGTGGATGGCAGATTTGTATTCCAGAGCACTTACTAACTTACTGTGTATTTTGGAGCCAGCAGTAACTCAAACGTGTAACATAGCCACTCGGACACTTCATTTCCCAACCTTGACAATGGAAGTAAATAGTTTTGCCTGTATGAATGAGAATAAAAGTAGACGAGGCACAAATATTAACAGTAGCAGTAACATGCTCTTCTGCAGAGGGAAGGGAAGCATAAAGCTTTTGTTGTGGGAGAAACATTTGGGGACTTGTATGTTGGCATTTTTCCAAACTTGATTTAGTTTTTTTCCCTCCTGGCCACCCTTCCTCCACACAATGACGCATTTTATTAATAGGAGGTTTTAAAATTAAAAATTAGTGGCCCATAAACATTTGATAATGGGGATTTGAAATACACAGACCTTAATAGAGGCAGAGTATACACTGAAAGAAAGTTCATTAATGGCATTCTCTCTCTGGTGCTTTCAAATGAACAAGAAAGTGACAGGCAGATGGCTTGGCTCAGGCAGGACTGATGAAGAGTGTAGAGATGTGTGCCAGGTGAAGCACTTATGGGACTGTCCCCGCTTCTTCCCAGCACCTGGGGACTTGGTGAAGGCAAACTGGGAAAGACATTGGACTGGTGCTGTGAGGGGACTCGAGCCTGAGACGTGGCCACTGCCCTTGAAGAGTATGGGACAGAAAGCCAGGTAGTTCAGCCACGGTCCTTCAGTGGGGTTGGCAGCTTAACGGTACAGGCCCAGTGCTCTCGGGTTTTGGACTGGGGAGTGTGGCCATGGTGGAGACTGACTGCAGGGGGGAAGCATCACTCTGAGGCCGCTCAGTTGGGAGCTGCTGTTTGCTGGGTATGTTTCTTTGTGGCCTGCCTGGCACTACCCCATCCCTTCAGCCTTCCTGACTGTGCCCAGGGCTTAATATGCTTTTCCATCTCCCGGGTTTCCACACTTTAGGGGACACGGCAGGGTTGGGATTGGGATAGATTCAGCGGCTCAACCAATCAACATATTCTATGTCCTGGCCACTGCAATTGGTTCATTTTGTTCATGTAACCTAGGCTTGGCCAATGAGAATGAATTCAAGACTCATTAAAGAATAAAAAAAGATAATTAGACTCCATGAGAATTAAAAATGTCTGCTCTTCAGAAGGCATTGAAATTAATGAAAAGACAAGCCATAGACTAGGAGAAAATATTTTAAAATCATAGCATAAAGGATTTGTACCTAGAATATGTAAAATCTCTGAAAACTTACTAATAAGGAAGCAAAGATTTTAAAATGGTATTTTATAAAATTTTTTAATTAATCAAAAATAAAACCAGACTAGCCAATAGTACCCTTTAAACTTGCCAAGATTTTCAAACACAAAGACAGACGGAGTAACAGTTACAGGTTCTAGGAGACAGAGAACTAGATGCACGTATGGTCCAGATGGGATCCTGGATCAGAGGGAACATAGCTATAAAGGACGTGACTGAAACAATGACTGAAATTTGATTATGGACTGAAGATTAGGGATCAACTTTAAATTTCCTGACTTTGGTCACTGTGCTACTGTTAGATAAGAGAACTTTCTCGTGGTTGATGTCTACAGCTAGCTCTCCATGGGTCTAAAAGATACATGTGTATGTAGAATGAGAGAAAATATGGCAAAATATTAAGAATTGTGACACTGGATGAAGGGGATGCAGGACTGCTTTGTACTGTATGTGCAACTTTATAGCGAAATTGAAATTTTATCAAAATCAAATTACCAAAACAAAAGACTCAAATGCTTAGAATATTGGGGCAGATGTGCACTCCCCCTTCCTGTGCATGTGACCAAGGGAGCCGGTAGCCACATGTGCCCCTGCTCACTGTTCTCCACCCCCAGAGGAAGTCAGCTGTAGGACAGAGCAGGGAAGAGTAGAAAGCTAGAAATCAGGCCCTGAATGACATCACTGAATGGCTAAACCAACTGACTCTGAAACCCTTGCCTCCAGATCCTCTTGTTGTATTTCCCACCAAGTACCCATTAAGGCCACTGGGGTTAGCGTCTTGTTCATATGTAAAGTCCTGATGAACAGCAAAGGCCTGAGTCACCAGATAGGGGAACACCTTCCATGTGTCATCCTTGGGGGCAGGAGGTGTCTTTTTCCTCTGTATCATTCTCTCTGCGGATCATGGGTCAGTCACCCCATTTCAGCCAGTTCCCTTTGATCCCTCCAAACTTTACAGCCACTGAACTACTTAAAATCAATGAATGTGAAGATACAAAGCTAATATTAACTTAGCTCAGGCCCCATACACTACCACTGAAGAGAAAAGCATGTTGGCCTGAAAGAGCCAGATGGCTTACGTGTGTAAGAAAGACCCACAGGATGATCCCCTAATGTTCCATGTTTGGTCTCACGTTCTGTAGACATGGATGTGACATGCCGTTCTGTGGGAGAATTTCAGTTCAGGCTGAAATTATAAATGAGTAAGCCAGATGTGGACGCAGGGTAAATCAGTACTTTGGCATTTATTTTGTGTGGGCTGGAGACCCATTTCCTGCTTATATTACTTAAAATCCATATCCTGCTGCTCTGTAACAACTGGCAGCTTGGTTGCCAATTAAAAAAAAAAAATGTTTACACCCAGAGGAAAAAACTAGTTTCAACCCTCAAGGAACTTATCACCTTAATGAGATTTAAAAATATAGAAATGGGAAGAAAATGGGATCATTATGCCCAAGTATACAAAAATAAATATATTTTCCTTAGAAGGAAATTGAAGGGGAAGAAATAACTTGGAGTATAGAGACTGAGGGCTTAATAGAATATGCTTAAGGTTGAAACAGAAGAAAGCAGGAAAATATGAGAATCGGTAACCAATTATACCCCAGTATACTCAACTGACCCGAACCCAAGAATAATAGAGACTCATAGAATGTTAGAACTGAAAAGGGATCTTAAGAGATTGACTTTCACTCACCTCTCTCATTTGACACACAAGTACACTAGGATCCAGAAAGGTGAACCGGTTTCCCCAGCAGTCCACGCCTGGCTGGAGATAGAACCCAGATTACAATTCAAGCTGGCCACCTTTTTCTCTGCAATACCCAGATTATAGCAGGATTTGCATTCAATTCTAGCCATAGGTCATGTCAGTTCATTAGTATGTGTCAGAGCTCCTTGGATGCAAGTGACAGGAATCCCAGTATAAGGTGGCATAAGCTAAGAAGTCAGCATGTGTGACTGGATGGTCCAGGGCAACACGGCTGGGTCCAAGGGCTCACTTTTGTTTTGGGGGCATTGTGCCTCTGTGTCTCTCGCAGCTGGTTTTTGCTGTGTTGTTTTCACTCCTGGGAAGATTGTTCCAAGTGGCTAATAAAGATGACCACCAGCAGCTCCGGCTGATAGCCTACCTAGCAAAGAGAGAGCAACTCAGATCCCGATCATGCCACCAGTGCCTCGGAGTGAGTCTGATTGGCCTAACTGGGTCATGAGCCCCTAAATACATAGCTTTAGGGTGAATACCATGATTGCCTAGATCTGCATCACATGCCAGTCCCTGTAGCCCAGGATTGAGGTCAACCCCACCCATGCCACATGGGCCCGGAATGTGAAATCAGAATCAGAAAGAGGGGAGCACAGATGACATCCTGTCCCCTGTGGTAGGTCACGTCCCCCAGAACATTCTTATTCTTTGTGCTATAAGAGAAGAAAATGAAAACAGAACAAAAAACAACCTAAGGATCATATTATTGTAACAGTCAACCTGGACAGGGTGCTTTCTGCGTGTCAGACACTGTGTTGACCACTTTTAATACTTTATCCCATTTGATCTTCACAACAACTCTAAGAGAGAGGTTAGTTATAATCCCTCTCCCCCTCCTTTTTGGGGCAGATGTGGAAGCTGAGAGACAGGTTAATTAACTTACTCAAGATAACACCCTAAGTAAGGAGCAGTGCTGGGATTTGGACCAGATAGTCATATATACTGCACACCATAAAAAGCAGTTTTTAAAACTCTGAGTTCCCTTTTAGACTCTACTTTATTGGAAATGGTTAATAAAACAATAATCACACTCCTTGTTTATTAGAGATGTACTCCCTAGGAAATAATTACAAATTTAACTTTTATAGATCAAATTTGGTTTTAAATGCATAAGGGGATTTACTAGTAAAAGAATCCTTTAGTGTAGCCCATTAGAAAAATATGATTATTCCTTCATTTTTCTGTTCTGTAAATGCTGGTGGGCATGCCTTACATTTTCCAAGGGCTTTGCACAACAAGGGGAGCCTTTTTGCAGCGGAATAGCTGTTTGTCAGAGCATGAGATTTGAAAGCAGTAACAGCAAGTGAACAAAATCGATTTTCAGCGGCATTCTAAAAGTAGTACAAAAATTTATGAAGAACTTGGGGAGGAGGCACAGGAAGGGAAGTGACTCTAAGTTGAGTGATGAGCTGCTGTGGGTGGGGTGGAAGGCTTGTAACAATGTCAGCCAAGCAAAGTATGTGGCCAAGCCCTAAATTAAAAACAAGAAATAAAAAAGAGAAACAATAAAGGAAGACATGAAATTTGGAATTGTGAAAGAGATGCCCAGAGAAGCTCATAATACAGATAACCAGCTAATTGTCTGTGATGGGGAAAAGAGAGATGAAGACCGTGGGGTTCAGAGACCGAGACGTGGAAAACCTGACCATACGCATTCGAGTCAGTGGTGGAATCCAAATGAAAGTTCAGATCTTTAAGCCAGGGGTCAGCACAGTTTTTTAGAAAGGTCAAATGGAACATATTTTTGCCTTTGTGGGCTATATGATCTCTGTCTCAGTTGCTCAGTTCTGCCATGGTAACTCAAAAGCAGCCATAGAAAATACATCAATGCACAGGTGTGGTTGTGTTCTAATAAAACTTTATTTATGAAAACAGCCACAGGGCTGGCTTTGGCCCAAAGACCATCGTTTGCTTACTTCTGCTCTAAGTGGCTCACCAAGCGGCCAGGTGGGCCACTGATGGCTGCACTGTGACCTCGTCCCTGGCTCTCCTTCCACACCCATCGGCTCGCCAGCTCCCACCAGCCAGCCCAACTTCCAGCCACACTGGCCCCTGCTGACCCGGAGCCTCACACCTCCAGGTTTCTGTAGAGGCTGGACCCTGGAGCTCAGTGTCTCCCTCCTTCCCCTCTGGATGAACCCCAGGAGCCTGCTGAAATGCCGCTTCCTCCTTGGAGCCTCCCCTGAACCCACCCCACACTCCTATTATTCTTTCTTCCCTGTGCTCCTGAGGTGCTTTGAATACACCTCTGTGAGCCACAAAGGCCCTGTATTACAGCGGATGCTTCACCTTCACGCCAGTGAGGTGCCCCGGCTTGAGGATAAACTTCTAGAAAGCAAGCACCATTCCTTCCTTCCTTGTAGCCCCAGAAGTTAGCACGGTGCTTGGTCAGTGAACTTGGGCTGGTCACGTGGTTAAATGTCTATTGTGAAAGACAACCAAGTCCACCATTCCCTAGCTTTACTTTCCAAAAACTTGTCAGACACACAGTTCTGGGGATGCAAATATTCAACTCTTCAGCCATGTTCTTATCTGTCACAGGCCCAGAACAAGTTATTCAACTTCTTTGGGGTTGTGTTTTCTACCGGGTAAGAGGAACTTTTGATATTGACTAACAGCACAGCCCGGGTATGATGTGGGAATTGATGCTTTTAATCCTGTTTAGACAACAGTGCTTCTACAGTCTGCTTCCTCTTGCCAGTCGCCTCCTCCAGAAGACATTAGATCTTCTGGTGGCTTTGCTGTCAAAAGCGGTTGAGCTGAGCGGGCATCTTGTCTAACTGTGCTTGGCAAAACGAATTAAGGTGGAACGGCTAAAATGGAGAGGCTGAGAGCATTAGAGTTCGGGGCTCACTTTTGCCAAACCTTGGCCATCAAGCTGCTCACTGCCAAAGGAGAGGCACCAGGAATAGGGTAGCCATGGGGGTCGAGAGGCCAAAAGGAAAATGGAAAGTAAGAATTAGGCCAAAATCAAGATGTAGGTAGGCATGGTCCTGTGTGACCCACATGGGTCAGCATGGTCCAGAATCAAGAAAATGGAAGGTAAGAATTAGGCCAGAATCAAGACTTGTGTGCTGGTATGAGGGGAAAATAGTGGGCCCTGGATGCTTCAACATTTAATCAGGTTCCCCTGGGCCTCTGGCCTTCAAGATGGGGTGGCCCCCATCCCATGCCTATAACAAAGACACTGTGCAAGGTACTGTGGTTGCCCCAACCCCCATCCTATTTATTTTCTTCCTGAAAACCACTGGCCATTAATTCACAAAGATAGCCCTTCACATTATTCTTTGAGCTTATATCTGTAGGGCCCATGCCTTTGAATGGAGGACAGAACATGTCTTTGGTTTCAAGAATGCCATTTAGTGTTTATTTTGCAGCATTTTTTCCCTATGACAATCTCATAAGTGTATTTGTAGAATAGAGCAATTGAATAATCTCTGAATTTAGGTGTCCCTAAGCACTCATGGACACCTTCTGATTTGGGGCATATTGAGCTTAAAAACAGCTTTTTATAAAGTCTCTAAATTCCAATGGATACTTTGGACATGAATGTTCCCATGGGTCGATTGGGTGGAATGAATGTGTGTTGTACTGACACTTAGATACTCCGAGAGAGGTTTTTTGTTGTTCTGTGTGTCTCTCATTTCCCCCTTCGTGTTAAACTTACATTAAAACAAACCTTTGGATTAAAGGCACTTAACCTCAGTTAAAATCACTTTTGTTGGTGCACAAATTATATTGATGTGCTCATTGGTTCTATGGCTGGATTTTACTGGCTTAATAACGAGGAAATTCATATTGTTGGTTATCCTGTGTACTTGGGAAATTACATAAAAATCATCATCAGGGCACTTAATGTCTTTCTAATTTTAGTTTATTTCTTCATTTGTTCCTAGCCTGTTACTCCGTTTCCAAGGTTCAGTGTGATCATTTTGTTTGGCTCAACAAAGAGGCAGCATTAACCCCTCACCTCTTCTGTTTATTCTGAGGCACGCGAATCCCCAAAAAGCCCCCCACCCCGCGCAAAAGTAAATGAAAGGCTAGAAACTTCATATTTTTATACCTGAAAATGTCATGAAAGCTTGAAAATAAAAATCTGCTGTCCCTTTCCAAGCGCCAAATGTTAATGTTTCCTGCATCTGTTGATGAGATTTAAAAAACAACAACAACTCCGTGTGGGCACCTGTAGCCCATAATGTCAGTGCCACTGTGGAACATGAAGCCCGTGAACACTCAGACTGCAAAGGAAGTGTTAAAATTCCTTCAGCTTTACTAACGCATTTCTACCTGCAGCCTGTCTACTGGAAGTGTGTTCAGCACATTGTCACCTTAGAAAAAGCAGAAATTTCCAGTACACAACAGGACCAAGCAGAGGAAGGAATGGAAGGCTTTGAAGTTTGAGCTGGGTGCAAATGCAGCCCCACCCTCTAGCTGTCTCATCTTTGGAAACGTATAATTTTGCTTCAAGTGGAAAGAACTAGCCTACAACGTGGGCTCACTTGGCTGGGCTGTTTTGTGTATCGAACCTCATGAGGATATTGCATTTAGCACCTGCTTGGCACACAGTAGTCACTAAATAAATGATAGCTGTTCTCTCAGGTTCTTCCTCTGCTGGTGACACAGTCGTGTTCTGTGCTGGTTGTGCTGCGGCCACAGCTGTCTTTTATTTTAGTAACTACAGCTTTGATCCTCCTGCAGGAGAAAAGGGAAAGGCAGAGGCGCTGTTTGTTTTGAACGGTTTATGACAGCAGTGTCATAACATGAAGGGCCCCGAATATTATGTCACAGCATTAAAAATAAAGCTTGCAGGCATAGTATCTAAAATAAATAGCCGCCTTCCCCCGCTTCTGGAAGCTGGGAGGCAGATGGCTCATTTGCCTGGAGATGCCGGGACGCATGTAATCAGAGAATGGGCCGGATCTGAGTGTCATGGAACCTAACTCCACGGGGGAAACCGCACAGGCCCCCCCGCCTGCGTCAGTCAGCTGGAGGTGAGGCCGTCCTCTCTCCCGGGCAGGGCCGGAGGAGGCGGGGCTCCCACCCTGCCGGCACCTTTCTTCCTCTGCCCGGTGGTCCCTCCCTCTCTCCTCCCACTTTGTTGGGACCCTGTGGCCTACCTGTCCCCTCGAGCCATCATCTCCCTTCTCCCAGCCACATTTTACTGCCCTGCAGGCTATCACCAGCACTACTTTTTCAGTCAACCATATGGGAGGCACCTGCAGGGGACATGGTGATGTGATAGTTGATGGGCACAAAGTGCTTTCCCCGCAGCAGTCTCCCGCGGCTCCAGATCATCGCATGCGGCAGGGAGAGCAGAAGTAGTATGCTGACCCTCAGTGTCCCGAGATCAGAGAGGCTGAGAGTCCTGCCTCAGGTCACACTGCTGGCTTTAAACCCATGGGGGCTGATTCCCTTTCCTGCCATCTCTTCAACTACACTTTGCTTCTCGAACTATGAAGTGCTTGTGTGCATTTAATGCTACAAAGTCTTAAGTATCTTCACCCATCTTTGCTCCGAGATCATATATTCTACCATTTAGTTTCTATGATTTAGTTTGATGTGTGTATGAGTTTAATACCATATTTCCCCCAGTGTGGACTGTGCGCACAGTGGTAGGAAACATGATTTTAGGGAGTATTGATTGGCTTGGAATAGTATTAATGCATATAGTGGTAAAGCTACTCCCTTTTCAATAGTCATTCGCTCTTTTTATTACCCATGAGAAGGCCTTGGTTTGATGCCAGTGCCTCCATAGTTAATACCTCTAGAACCTTTGCTGCTCCCCCTTTTTAGGAGAGACAACAGGCAGCCTATCTCATTCTGAATCGTATTTATTTCCGCGGTGAACAGACGTTCCTGCACAGCCAGAGAGGACGTGTTTCAGGCTTCGCAGTCCATGTGGTGTTTATTGCTCTTCGTGCTCTTGCATTGCAGCATGAAAGCTTTGTGAATGAGCATGGCTTTGTTCCAATAAAACTTTATTTACAAAAACAGGTAGCATTATAACAAAATAGACCTGAATGTATACATGTCAAAATTCACCGAGCTGTACACAAAGATTTGTACATTTTATTGTATGTACCTCAATAAAAAAATGATCATAGTGTAATTTTAAGAAAACAGGCCATTGACCCAAAAGCCTATTTATTGTTTACCTCTACTTTCTATTTATGGCAAATAATAGTACTTTTATTCTTATAGTAGTCATATCTAATTCTCTAAATTTAATTCAAGCAAAAGGCCAATTTCCACAGAAATCTTAAGAGCATAGTGGCCTATGAGGATGTGAAAAATCATGAAGGTGGTTACTGGAAGGACTGACTTTGAGGAAGTCTGATTTTATATGTTAGCTGGTGAGGTGGTTTGGTGTCCTAACAGGAGGAGAGCGGAGCCTGGAAGAGTCTCAGCCCCTGCCGGAGCCCCCTGTAATGCCTCTGTTGTCAGTCAGGGTCCCACTGCCCTGCCCTGTCTTGCTCAGGCCCCCTCAGCTTTCCCCCGTCCAGAGCTGTGCACAGCCCCATGATGGGCAGCTGGAGCTTGCTTTTCTAGGATCCAGGGTTTGGTCCCATCCTGATACAATGAAGGGCCAATGAGCAGGTGGATCTGGCCTGGTGAGATTTCAAGTACCCGGGCAAACTGGCAGTGGGAGTCTGAGCGACAGAGGAGGCAGACCTCAAGTTGTGCTGTTTACTCCCCTCTGAGAGCTGCAGGGCAGTGCTGTGGCTTTAAGCCCAGGCTTGAGGGCAGCCCACATTCAGATCCCAGCCCACCACTTACTTAGCTCTGTGTGATCTTGGCAGGTAATTTAACATCTTTGTGCATCCCATTCCCTGTCTGTAACACAGAGATAATAGACCCCACCCCATCTGGCTATTGTAAGGAGTGAATGAATTAATACATAGTAGGAACTAAAGACATTTCTTAGCCAAGTGTTAGCTCTTACTGCTGTTTCTCCTGCTATGATAATAACTTTGTAATTTGTCATTTGTCCTTGGGGGCTCAGACTTAACACCCACAAAACAAAATGTCATCTCCGAGCCAGATGATCCCATGCTGGGATCCATGGCCCTTCATCGCTTATCAGAACCAGCACCAAGAGTATGAACATGGGTGCAGCCCTGCACAGCTGGCCCAGCCTGCCCCAGCCTGCCCGGGACGCTGACTCCTGTCATGTTCCCCAAAGTGCCCCACACACTAGTTGCCGCTAACCACTGAGCATGCCTGTCGTATGATCATGCTATTCTTTCTGCTGGCAATGCCCATCCCCTACTCTTCCTGCCCATCCTTCAAGCCACCTGCCCCCTAAACACACACACAGACTTCTCTAAGAACAGAGAGCATGTGTGGGCTCACTCTCACCTCTCCACAGCATGACATGTTAGTGGCACCTCTATCGGGTAACTTTGAAAGTCACACTTTTTTTTAAGTATAGTGGACATGATAAAATAGTTTCACAGGTACAACATAGTGATTTGACAAATACATTACAAAATGTGCACCACGGTAAGTAAAGTTACCATCTGTCACCATTCCAAATTATTGTAATATTATTGATTTTTTCCTCATGATTGACCTTTCATCACCATGACTTACTTATTTTATAACTGGAAGTTTGTACTTCTTGATCCCACTCACCTATTTCACCTATTCCCCTATCCCCTTCCCCTCTGGCAACCACCAGCTTTTTTCTCTGTATTTATAAGTCTGTTTCTGGGTTTTTGTTTGTTTGTTTCGTATTTTGAAAGTTATGAAACCATATGGTATTTGTCTGTGACTCATTTCACTTAGTGTAATCCCTTCTAGGTCCATCCAAGTTGTCCTAAATAGCAAGATTTCATTCTTGTTTATGGCTGAGTAATATTCCATGCTGCATATGTTTCATAGTCTTTTTCCATTCATCTGTTGATGGACACTTAGGTTGCTTCCATATCTTGGCTTCTGTAAATAATGCTGCAGTGAACATAGGGGTGCATTTATCTTTTTGAATTACTGTTGCTGTTTTCTTCAGGTAAATACCCATGAGTAGAGTTAGTAGGATGTATGATATTTCTATTTTCAATTTTTTGAGGAACTTTCATACAGTTTTCCATAGTGGCTACACAAATTTACATTCCTACTAACAGTGTACAAGGTTTCCCTTTTCTCCGTATCCTTGCCAACACTTGTTATTTCTTATCTTTTTGATAATAGCTGTTCTGGCCAGTGTGAGATGATAGCTAACTGTGGTTTTGACTTGCGTTTCCCTGACAATTAGTGATGATGAGCCTCTTTTCATGTGTCTGTTGGCCATCTGTATTTCTTCTCCGGAAAAATGTTTGTTCAGGCCCTCTGTCCATTTTTAATCAGATTACTTGGTTTTTGGTGTTGAGTTGTATGAATTCTTTATCATAAGTTGGGATATCAACCCCTTATTGGGTATGTCATTTGCAAATATTTTTCTCGCATTCGGTAGGCTGACTTCTTGTTCTGTTGATGGTGTCCTTTGATGTGTAGAAGCTTTTTAGTTTGATGTAGTCCCACTTATTTATATTTTTTCTTGTTTCCCTTGCCCAGGAAGATGTAACCAGAAAAACATTGCTGAGTCTGATGTCCCAAAGTTTACTGCCTATTTCCTTTTCGAAGTTTTATGGTTTCAGGTCTTACATTAGGTCTTTGATCCTTTTTGAGTTTATTTTGCATGTCCAGTTTCATTCTTTGCATGTAGCTGTCCAGTTTTCCCAGCACCATTTGTTGGTGTTGATAGAGACTGTCTTTTCCCCGTTTTATATTCTTGCATCCTTGGTCAAGATTAATTTGAAAGTCAAAATTGATTTTGAGTCCAGGGGATAGATAGGAGTGTGTGTGGCAGATTGCGAGGTGGGGGGATGGGATGAGGGAACGGAAGAACACACACAGGTGTTGTCTACACTGGCCGTGAGTGTCTTGAGGGTAGGCACAGAGTTCAGTTCTTATTTGAGTCCTCAACTGTAAGCCTTATGCCTTGTACTTAATAGATATTTCTGGAATGTATCAGAGGCAAAGAGTACTTGAGAAGTAGAGGATATAAATCAGGAGCTTTTATCTGATCTTTCCAAGAGTTAGAGATTCAAACTCTTGGATATAATGAGCCTCTTTGTACCTTTTCCATTTTCCTCCTTCCCAGATTTGCACCCTCTGAATGCTAGCATGTTACCCCTTTCATGACCTGAAGTCTTGGTGTCACTTGTTCTGTGGTGGGCATAACCAGATGGAGCTTGTAAATGGATTCTAACAGAGATTTGCTTTCTTTCAAACATGTACACACATACACACCGTCTCTCATCCAGTCTGTAACTTGTTAAGGAGCACTATTATTTTATGCACCACTAAAAAGAAAATAGCAGCACTTAAACTAAGACACACTGAAGATTGGAAGACAGGTGGCAATTTCAGAGAGGAAGAAACCAGATAGCAGCCCTGGAAGAAGAGGCAGTGTCTCACATTCTGTTTGCATCTTGAGCTATTTTTCATCCTGCTTTAAATAGACATTGATAAAACCTCAGTGCCCAAAGACAATCCCCCACACAGAGAGTTAGCTGAATAAATATGCAAGTGCTTCTAAAATAGCTGGCAGAGAGCCTTTGTTTGGAAACAAATGTCTCCTTGAAAATAGCAACCCAAAATTCTCCTGCCGTCCCCGTGTTCCGGGGTGATGAGCATGGCCGTTAAGCACCTTCTCCCAGGGACAGCAATTCTCTGGAGGGTGGCTACCTAAATTGCTCAATAAATCCCTGCATAGAGTATGGTCTGGAATTTGCTCTTCCTGGAGTGGTATTGAGCACTTAAACCAATCTCTTCTCCCTCCCTCTGCTATCACAAAATATTAACTATCACAGTTAGGTTATTCCTCTCATTCTTCTCTCTTTAAAGCTGGGAAATACAGTTGAGCAATTATCCGATGAACTAGATTAATGGAGACAGGCATCTCTTTAGTACTGGGACCAAGGAGAGTGAATACCCCATTTCCTCAACAGGAGGAATCTTTTTGTCCCATATTCACACTTGATTGTTCTAATACTTCATTTCATCAACATAAAATACCTTCATGATTTTTTTTTTAATTCCTGACTTTTTATTTTCAAAAGGATTTGAGGACGGAAATGTTCTGTTTTGATGTTGGAGAATGCATGTCCCTCATTTCCCTTTGCTTGCTGTTTTTTGGAGGGGGATATTTTATAACATCACTTGGTCAGTCTTATAAACAGTATTTTGATTCAGCAACACTGTCTAAATCTTAAAATAGAATTAAGGAATTTCACTGGCGTTTCAAAATGGACCCACTTAGAAGCCAGTCATGATATGGGTCTTCCAAAAGGAAAGATAAAAGTGGCTTCTAGTAAACTCTGTAGACTTAGGATTTCTTGAGGACCAGAAGAGAATCGAGTGCAGAATGTAATGAGTGAAGGATTCCCACTTGGCATCCTGGAAGTGTCTGGACAAAGCACTTGAGCAATTTTACACTGAATGAAAACTTGGCTGTTGGGCCTCTGGATTTTGAGCTCTCATAAATGTGAAAATGTGCAGGCTCAGAATGTACTCCTGTCCCCCACCAATGGAAGAATCTAGTGAGTTATTTCAGGAAGAGGAACATGAGGGCTTCCTCTTGCCTCTAAGGGCTGAGCAAACATTTGGAGATGACTTTCCCCACATCCCCAAGATGATGATGGGATCCAGGTCTGTGGAATGCAAAGCTCCATTCTGTTTTCACAAATAATGCCTTTTGCCTGGCTCTGTGCGCCTGAATAATAGAATGAGGTCCATCAGACTGAAATGTGGTGCTGCACTTCACCAGAAAGGCTGACTTTAAAAGGACAGACAATACTGAGTGTGCCTGAGAGGTGAAGCAACTGGAACGCTCATACACAGCTGGTGAATATACAAATCAAGCCAAAGTTAGGAAAACTGCTCGGTGATATCAACCAAAGCTAAACATACAGGTGTGACCCAATAATACCATTCCTGGCAATGGACATCCTTGAGAGAAATTAGTGCAGAGGCCCCCCAAAAGATATACACAAGAATCTCCTCAGCAGGTTTATTCATAATAGCCAGAAACTGGAGACAACCCATATGTTCATTAGCAATAGAATGTGTAAATCAAGTGTGAGGTCTCTGAATAATGGAATATGCATAGCGATAAAAAAGGAACTATGTTCTGGTCAGTGGGACAGCATGGATAAATCTCAGACATAATGTTGAATAAGAGGACTCAGAGTAAAAGAGAACATGCTATGCAGTCCCATTTGTATAAAAATTTTAAATGAGAAAAACTAATCTGAGTGATAGGGGTGGGCAAGGTGATTACTCCCAGGACTCAGAAGGGGCACTGGGGGGCCTTGGGGAGTGGTGGACATTCTAAACATTAATTGGGGATATACATAGCTATGTATGTATGTGCTACCTCAATCAAGAAGGAAAAATGTTTGAGATATGGAAGTAGTGTTGGAGAGGGCCCTGGATGGCCATTCCTGTTATCACAGATGAGATGTGTGATATCCTCTCATTAGAAGAATCCTCTCCTCCCTTTTAACACCTTAAACTTTCTTCAGGAGGTGTTTTGACCTCTCTGCCTTTTCCTTTACTTCTAATTTAGGACCTTTTCCCCTTGCAGCTTTAAATACTTCAGGAGCACCAGAGACAGGATGGTACCCACCCCTGATTTACTCTGAGGTCTCTGAGGATGGCTGTCTAATGCCTGGAATCACATCAATCCACCTGACAGGCTTTTCCCTTTGGTACCACACACTGCAAATTAATAGCCCATGGATCCATTTACAGCTTGTTGCGTTTTGGAAAACTATTTCAGCCCTCAAATAACAAACAGCTTTAAAAAAAAAAAAGGTAATATAAGAAGGGTTATTTTCAAATGTTAAATTACCAGCAGTCAGTAAATTCCTCTCACAGATGTAATAAAAATGTGATGTCTGAAACTGTGTAGATTCTAGTTTAATGATTAGTTGACTATCCCTTTTTCCATAATTAAAAATCAGAACAAGATGTCTTTTCATTTTGTTTTGTTCATTAAAGGCAAGTGGGACTTTAAATTTGTAGGTGATCAAATTGTGATGGTCTAGAGACCTTAACAAGAAGGTTTGACTGGTAGAATAGAAAAACCTACTTTTTTTTTTTTACAGTCTTTAGAATAGAGAGTAATTTCTCTGTGAGACTTTTGCATTTAAAGAAAACTTTCTTTCTGGATTTATAGAAAGCCCATTTTAATTTCCTTGTCCTTTTCATTATTTTAAAAAAATATTTAATGTATGTTGATGGCAGAAAAGGAAGCAGTAAAAGTGGCAAGTCCTTTCCTGATACCAGTTAGCAGAATAATTGAATAATTAATTTAGCATCTGAAATTAATAATTGAACAATTTAGCATATAAAATGTAGAATAAAGACATAAAACTTGTGGTTTGGTGGGATGGTGTATTAGAAAGTTGATTTAGGATATGGAATCGCACTTTAAACATATCAAAACTAATGGAAGTATTATTTTTACCAAAAGGGTAAATAGAAAACAAACTAACCCTTTTTATATAGATACATTTATCTCTCAATGCCATCTTCAAAGAATGTAAAAGAGCTAACAAAAGTATTGTTAAAAACAAAAAAACTACAACTCAACAATGGAAAGACAATCCAACTGAAAAGTGGGCAATGGGTTTGAATAGACATTTCATCAAAGAACATATACAAATGGCCAGTAAACACATGAAATGTGTACATGTGTCCACACAGAAACTTGAATGTTCTTAGCAGCTCTATTCATGATAGCCAAAAGGTGGAATTAAACTAAATGTTCATTAATTGGTGGACAAATAAAATGTGGTCTAACCATAGAATGGAATATTATTCAGCCATAAAAAGGAACAAAAAACTGATATATGGCCCATGGATGACTCTTGAAAATATTATGCTAAGTGAAAGAAGCCAGACACAAAATGCTATATACTATATATGTATGTGTGTATATGAGTTCACCTGTAAAAAATGTCCAGAATAGGCAAATCCATCAAGGTAGAAAGTGTACTCATAGTTGCCAGAGGCTGGAGCGACCAAGAAATGAGTAATGACCAGTAATGGGTTTCTCTTGGGTGCTAGTATTACAACTTTATGAGTATGTTAACCATGAAATTACATACTGGTTTTTTTTTGGTATCATTAATGTACAATTACATGAGTAACATTATGATTACTAGATTCCCCCTATTGGAATTACATACTTTGAAAGGGTGAATTTTACAGGATGTAAATTATTTCTCAATTTTCGAAGAAACAATGGAAAGATTAAGAACTCTTAGGCTAATTGACTTAAGGGAAAAATAAGACAATAAATCTTAGGGTCAGATTAGCACTGAGGTATATACACACTAAGCTCCTGTGGTTCTAGTTCCTGGGAGAGTGAAAATGGGATGTAGTCAGCGGCAGGATCCCTGGTGTCCACAGAGAGGAAAACAGCTTCATTGTTCAGAAGAATCGCAGATTTTCCAGACACTGATGTGGGAGGTGTCTCCTGTGAGTCGTTATAAAGAGAGTTCTGGGAGATGTCATTTAAGATGTCCTTGACATTTTTCATTGCTCTTCCTATGTAGTTAAAGCTCATCTGTTTTCCAAATTGGAATAAAAAAGGCCAGGCCTAGAAAAGCAGGGCAGTCTAGAAACAAGTATAGATATGAAATTGAAAAGAGCACCATAAAGATTGCTACCTCAAAACAAGGGCTGGCTGTCCACCTCATTCCACTGCAGATTTATTAATTAAAAGCTCTCTCCTGTAAACACTGCTTTACAGATAATTTTCCCTTTTAAGGCAAAGCCAAGTGTGTTTTATAACATATTTCTCTTTATTAAAGTATGATTTATATATTTTAAAGATAAAGATCTTAAGTGTAGTGTTTCATGTGTTTTGATAAGAGTTATACAGCATTCTAACCACCTTCCAAGTCAGGATATTAGAAAGAGACTATGGGAACCTTCTGGGATTGGAACATTCCAGGTTTTTATTTGGGTGGTGGTTATACTTACTGTAAGCTGCTCTGATGTCTATCACCAGCAGTTGGTTTTGCTGGCTGAACTTCATATGCACAGAGTCCCACAGTCTGCATGCTTCTGTGTCTGGGGTCTTCTGTTCATCATTTTGTTTGTAGTATTTTTCCTGGTTGCTTGCTCCCTATTTGACTGAGCTGTAGTCCATTTTATAGGTACAATTCTCACCTTATTGGGTATTTGGGTTCTTTCCAGTTTGGGGCTATTATTAATAAAACTGCCCTCAAGACCCCAGTACATGCTTTGTGGAGGACATAGACACATTTCTCTCAGGTAAATACTCAAGATTGGAATTACTGGGTTGTAAAGACTTGTGTGTTTAATTTTATTAAAAGTGGCCAGTTTCGTAAAGTGGTTTGACCTCCCATTTCATAGTCCATGAGCAGCATTTGCAGATCCCAATTGTTCCACGTCCTTGCCAGACTTTGATATTTCAGTCTTTTTAAATTGTAGCCGGCCTACTGGCTGTGACGTGGTATCTCACTGTGGTGTTAGTTTACATTTTCCTGATGACTAATGAAATTGCCTTTTTTCATTAAGAAAAAAACTTGATCACAGTTAAATTAGAAAGTATAAAACAAAACTTCACACAGTTTGATCTCATATTTGTAAAAATGAAGTTTAAAAGAACTTCAAAAAAGAACAGCTCAAAGTATTAAAAGGTGCTGTTATATTCTTTCATGAGCTTATCTGTATTTTTGTTATATTATTTAACCTCAGTACACATTTGTTAGTTGTATGATAAAGAAAAGAAGCTATTTAAAAAAAAGACATAAACTCTTCAACTGAGGTAGAACTTCCATTTTCCTAATTGTCTAACACTTTAACTAAAATGTCAGGTATTGACGATGCCTTAGATAGGAATGGGTAAGATGCCGGTGCTATTCTGCATTTGTTTTACCAGCAAAGAACAAATCCATTTCTATAGGCTTAGACATCTTGATATCCGAGGATGATAACATCTATTATTTACCTCAATTTAATAGACCATAAACCAGGGGTCAGCAAACTTAAGCCTGTGAGCCAAATGTGGCGTACTACCTGTTTTTGTCAATAAAATTTTATTGGAATACAGCTATGTACATTCATTTACATTTCACGTATGGCTGCTTCCTGCTGTAACAGCAGAGTTCAGTAGTTCCAAGAGAGACCACGTAGTCCACAAAGCCTAAAATATTTACTGTTTGGCCCTTTATAGAAAGAGTTTGCAAACCCTGCTGTAATCCATTCACTTTCTTTAAATTTTCTTTTTTAAATCAAACACTGGCTAAGAGAGTTTAGCTCCATGCCAAACATATGTGCAGTTTGTATCACACCTTCATCTCTGTCCAACTGATATAAGCTACTACATGGTATGTGCCCCACGGTCATGTCTTGTAATGCAATAGGGACCACATCTAACTTCAACTTTGGACTAAATATTCATAAATGAATCCTTTCCCAGCACCATCCCCAAATCCTCTCATGTTAGATGCAGGAAAAATAAAAGGATCTTGTTCTGAGTAGAAATGAAGCTAACTATATAAAACATGGACCTTTTTAAACACACAGAGATGAGAGCTTAAACTTCCAACTTATAAGTCTTTTTTACATTAAAAACAGTAATGCCTGAATAAATGAGCTTGATTTTCTTGTCTAGAAATTGGCTCTGAAAGCAGTTCTGGAAGAAGAGAGAAAAATGTTGTGAGCAGTGACACTGGAGTGGGAGCAGCTAGCATCCTGGGCTGACTTCTTTTCTGAATTGTCACGTGTTCTATTAAACCTCATACATTATATGTAGTGAACTGCCTTAACATTTACATCAGCTCATGGCAAACTTACAACCCATCACCCATGTCTTTTATAAACCACCAAAGAGAAACTTACATGCACGTAAATAAACTAGCCCAGTGTCCTGGCCTATTTTAAAGAGACTCCAAAGCAGAAGAGTGGCCTCAGTCTCAGTTTTGTCAATTGTAATGTGAAGATACCCATCCCCACCCTCTCAACATCTACAGGAGTTTGTGAGAAAATACCAAGAGGGCAAAAAAACTGTGAAAGTTGCTTTAACAAATACAAAAGCTTCAGAAACAGAAGGTAAAATTGTGGTTGTTTTGGGGGGCCCAGGGCTACAGAGGAACGATTGTCTGGGCCTCGCCTATCAGACAGAGGCCACAGTGTGACCTTCTCCTGAAATCCACACCCCCAAGACTTCCCACAATGCAGGGCCCGTCTCCAGTGGGGAAAGGTACTCCGTGCATATTCTTGTCCCTGTTGAACCTCTGCAACCTATGTAGCTTTCAAACTTCGCTTACTGAAAGAGACAACCACCTTCCTTAGTGTTTCCTCTTAGAATCAGATTATACAAACCTGGGGTACACCAAACATCACCTCACATCCGAACTCATCCCAGAGGTTCCTGCTGCAGGGGTGCATCCACACGTACACATTGCTGCTGCAGGGACCCAGCACATTCTCAGTGATTCCTGGTGACTCTGCCAGTTTTCTCGGATGTCGGAAAAAGACAAGAAATGAGATCCACTGGGGCTTTGGTTCTGCAAGACTGTAATTCATTGATGGAGAAGAGATCCATGTGCCTAGGCATGAATCAACCTCCACAGGCTACTGTCGTGTCAGTCTATTGGAAAACTGTACACTGAGAATCCCAAAGGTGAGACCTAGGGGCTGGCCATGCCCCTGGCTAACTGCATGACCATGTGCAGGTCACTCAAACTCTCTGGGCATTAACACATCTGTAAAACAGGGGTGTTGGGATAATGTTGGGTAGGATCTCTTTGAGACACTGCATGATCTGAGCCAGTAGACTATAATGAAACATCCCTCTAATTAAGAGTAAGACCTCTCCACTGGAAATCATGTTTATTTTCAGGACACAATTACAGTGAAACCTAATTCATACTGTGCTCTGCTCTTAGTAAAGTAGACAGTTGTTAAATGGTTCGGAACGTAGTGATGTACCAAGATTGAGCTTTCTCACCGATTTTTCTTTTTATGTCACCTACTTTCTGTGAGAAATCCCTTAACATTCCTGTCATGGTGCACTGTGAGAGAGTATCACTGTTTTAGAGATGAAATAACCTGAGACGTGAAGAGGTTAATTACCTTGCCAAAGAAAATATATAATACCAAATAATTCAGTGGAAGTGGCCAGCAGGAGAGTATGCTCCGCTCAGGAGATACGGAAGTAAAGCTGTAATTATGTACTTGACAGCTCCTGGGATCCAGCAGGATATGCAGATTTGGAACTCCATGGGATGTGGACCTGCCCTATCTGTGACTGTAGTTGGGAAGGGAGAAACTAAGAAGATGGGTGTAAACCGGCCCTCTGTAGGCACAGGCATGCGGCATATCTGTGAGCAGGTGACAGTGTGCCCTGTCCCCACCCCTAAGGCCCAAGCAAAGCCTGCTCACTGCTGGCTCCCATCCTGAACTTTGGCGGTTCTTCACTTGGCAGTAAGGTTTTCTTTATAATCCCATGGAAATAGATGTTCCCCAGGGCAAGGTGGGAGCTTAAATCCCTTTTTGATCTGTTAGAGGAAATAAACATTGTCCTCTCTGTGTGAGCACATTTGGGGAGGGCAGACAGGAGAAAGAAGGTTTGGGGGAGCAGCGAAGATGGAGAACACTGGAAAGGTCTGACCCAGAACCCACCATGGCACAGAATTCCCCTGGAAGGCCAGCCCTGGGGAAGCGGGAGGTCTGCAGTATCAGGAGCCCTGGTACTTCAGTCCTGGCCCTCTCGCCCCCCCCCCCACCTGTGGGGCACTTGCAGGTGTGTTTGGCTATTATGGGCTATGGCCCTTGATTCTTGGCTCAGGGTTCTGTCCATAGAGCAGGAGACCCAGGCTGGCTGGTCTCCAAGTTCCCACTCAGAGCATGGTTCCTGCAGATGCCAGACCTACAACAAATGAATGCTTGTCGAGAATTCAGTTTAAATGTTCTGTGTTTTTATACTGCTGCCTAGAAAGTTCTCTTGGTCACCAGAGCTCAGATTGAACACATGGAAATGCTTCAGTTGGTGACAACTTTTCTTCAAAGTCCAGTGCTCAACACCTACTGGCTATCACAATAAACATGTGCCTGAATGTATTGAGAATATCACTGATTTCCAGTTAAGTTCTGCCAATGTAGTCAGAAACTTTCTCCCTTTACCTATGAGAAGTTCAGGAATGTCTGTCCATGGGGATGGTTCTCTGCTCTTGTTTCTACTTGACTTCTGGCCTCTTGCACGATAAGTCAGATCCTTATAAATAGGAAGACTTTTTTTGCAGATAAAGAATGAGGGGTAGGGGGTGTCACTGTGGGCTAAGGTTTTGTCAAGTGGTGGCCCTTTCCTAACAACCACCTTCAGGTAGTTTGATCTTGGCAAGTACCATGCAAAGCAAGCAAGGGAAATATGGGGAAAAAATCCTATTGAGAGACTCAGGAATATAAGATTTATAGATCTCAAATGGCTTGGCCAGTGTCAGTGGCTAACAGTGGTTGTGCCTGAAATAGAACTCGGGTGTCCTGATTCTTTGGGGAGTGCCTTTGTTATGATAGCATCCTGCTCCTGAGAGAGCATTTTCACCAGCTGAGCTGAATAAACTACAAATTAGGAGCATCTAGAATTCTGGGACCTTGTCTATCTCACACACCTTATGCAGCTCCCTCAAAAAGTGCCTAGCAAATGCTTTTTAAAAATGATGACAAAATAGCTTATATATCACCTCCCTATTTGAATAAAGAATCAGTCCTCACTCACACTTTCAGAATTAAGAAGGGAAAAAAATAGCCATAAAACTTCTGCAGCGAGTTTTGCAGACTCTTTTGCTCCTGCTCAGGAGCTGTAAGTAACATTGTGTAATTTTTAAAATGAACCATTTTTAGCCATAGAAGTAAGAAAAAAACAGTAAGAACCTCTCATTCCCATTCCCTTATAAAGTATGATCTGAAAACTGCCTCCTAAAAAGTTGTAGCCTTACATCCTATGAGCAGTGCCTAAGGCTTATGCACATTTAATCTTCTGTGGGGTTTTGCTGCTGTGCCCTCCATATAGAATAGGTTGCTTGTTGCGGCTGGAAGGACATTTGTTTAAAACATAAAGGGAATTCTAATCTAAGAAGTTTTTGAACTCAGAGCTAAAGGGACCACTGCCTTTCCCTCCCCACCGGGTGTGTTTGACGTGAACACGCGCTTTCCCAGGAGTTTGAGCTCAAATAGTCGCCTGACAGTTCTAGTGGCGTCAGAAAGACACACAACCAGATCGCGGTGACCTGCTTTTGTTACCACGGCACCCAGCATAAACATTCATTTTTAACTAACTCGTTGAAGAATCAGACTGAGCAAAAGGTGAAGTGCATTCGTATTTTTAAGGTCTCTTTAGTCAAGGTATTCGGCGCAAAAGGCTCAAATGATAATTTAATCAGAACCTTTCCCCAATAGGAGTTAGGGTTAGACTGAAAAGTACCGGCAGCTTGGCACCACCATCCTCTCCATCTTGGCTGGAATAACAGTGAGGCTTCTAAGTAATTTAGTACAAGTCCTTTCCATCTCATAGAGGCAAGGATTAAAACCTTAAACTAACAAACACCTTCCAGAGAAAGGCCTCTCTCTCTCTCTCTCTCTCTCTCTCTTCCCCCCACCCCCTCCTCCCTCTCTGTTTCTCTCTCTCTCTGTCTCTGATTTTGAAAACGTTTGCTTTTATGGCTCTGGGAATACAATCAGAAGTTATATTTTCTGCGGACGTTTTTCAATTTTCAATTTATTTCATAAAGTGTCCTTTCAAAGCTCTTTAAAAAGTCCACACACCTGTGGTGTTAAATAAATGGCAAAAAAAAAAAACAAACAAACTCAGAGATCTTTCTTTTGTGAACATAAATTGCAAGGATGCTGGCTTATCCTGTCCATCTTGGAGTAAAACACCCAATATTCACTTGAAGGCAAAAATGAGACAGACAAAATTAAAGCCTGGTGTCCTTTTGAGGGGAGATAGGACAGAACGGGCAGAGAGCTGGTGTGGAAGGGCAGAGAAGGTGTGAGGGGGCTAAGGGTAGATCCTTAGGTGACACCGGACTGCCCCATCTCTGCCCCCAGTAGCAAGGTTCTTATGGTCAGAAATTTCACCTTCCTTGTCTTCACAGACCCCCCCAGCAAATACAGCTTTTGGTCCCTGTCCTCAGGAGCTTTTATTCACATAAATTCACCATTTGGTCTTTCAACAAGAAGTATTTGTTGTGTACCCACTGCATGCCAGATGCTATTCTAGGTGCTGAGAATCAACACCAAAGAAAGCCCCTGATGTCAGGGATCTTCTCTGCAGAAGAGGCGAGAGCAGACAGATGTTACTAATAGGCAGTTTTACGTAATACATCCGGTGGTCGTCACTGCTTAGAGCTGGGTGGCACAACATGATAGCAAATACATATGGCTACTGAGCACTTGAACTACAAAGAAAAACTTAAAGCAGAGCATTGGGGGCTGGTGGGAGCTCTCTTCTAAAGGACAGACTGAGAAGGTCAGCTGGCAGGGTAATATTTGAGTAGGGACCTAAAGGAAGTGAGGGAGTGAGCCAGGCTGACATGCGGAAAAGAGGGTTCCAGACAGAGGAACAAAGCTCTGTGGTATCTGCTGAGGGTTGAATGGTAAATGAAACAGACACATTTCATTCTACAGGTGAGGTAGACATTTAACTAGGAAGCAAAGAAAAAAATCAAGCTGTAGTAGAAAACAAGTAAGATAAGGGACTGGGGATTGGCTGATGAGAGAAGACCTCAGTGAGGAGGTGTGAAAAGGAGCTTCCCGTATCTTAGAAGGGAGAGGCCATTACAGGCAGAGGGAACAGCAGAGAGAAGGTCTAAGGTTGGAATCAATCCGCTGTCCTGTGGGAACCCAAGGGAAGAACACCACTGGGTCTGGGTGGAGGGGAGTAGGTGGGGGAGAGGAGGAAGCCAGAGGCCAGATTTGCAGGCTCTTGTAGCCCACTTGAAGGAACTTGATTTTATTCTCATTGCAATGTGGCACTGTCAATAAGGGATCACTGTTGAGTGACATGGTTAAATTTGTAGTTTTAAAATACTGTCTGCTCAGTCTACTGCATGGGGAACGGGTTGTGGAAGGAGCTGGTAATGAAAATGGGGGAACCAGTTAAGAAGTCCAGATAAGAGATGATGCTGGCTTGGATGGAAATGGCAGTGCAGATAAAGAAAAGTGAAAGATAAAATTTGCAAATAAAAAGAAGTGGATGGATTGTGATCAATGAGTTGGAGATGAACCAACACAACGTAGCACATCAAAGGCTCATGGGAAATGTTGGTTGGTTGGTTGGAGTCATGGATGGATGAATGGTGAGTGGAAAGATGGGTGGATGGATGGAGGGAAAAAGGGAGGAGAGGAGGGAGGGACAGACAGATGGACAGAGGGAGGTATGGGTGAGTGGGTAGATGAATGGGTGCCTACTAGTTCTCTTGCCTTCAATACAATCTGGCAGGCCAGTCTTCATGTTTAAAGAGAACTGGTGATAGCTAAACTGGTACCTACAGTTCCCCTTCCTCAGGTGGGTCCCTAGCTTCCCATGATTCCTCATTCATGATTTTAGTGATTGAGTTCTGGTGAAAGCATGTCACTATGTACCGATGATCTTGCCAGAAAACCTTACTTGTGGTTAAACATGTACCTGGGTGGTATAAACATAAACATTTTTATGTTATTAATATTTATTCAGTGCTTACCATGTGCTGTGTATTAACTCATTTAATCTCCACAACAGTCATAAGAAGTGGGTACTATTTTTATCCCTACATCATAGATGGGAAACAGCACAGAGTGGTTAAGTAACTTGCTCAAAGGTCACACAGCCAGCAAGAAATAGATGGTAGATTTGAACCCATCCTTTTAGCCCCAAAAGCCATGCTCTTTCAACTCAACCGTGCTTTCCAGGCTTGAAGGCTAATTTATATTGCAAAAAACTCCATTACAGCCCAAAGCAAGAAGAAGAAACAACTATCCTGAGATACTGGCATACCTCAGAAATACTGCAGGTAATGTACATGTCATTACCTGGCAGCAGGGTGCATAGAGAGCCAGCTTTTGTGGAGGCTTGCATTGGGCCAGGCACTGTGCCAGCTGTTTTTTAGAGTCAACTTCATTTAATCCCTAGGATTGTCCTATGAAAAAGTCATAGCTTGAATCTGACACCATCCAGTCATTCGTACAGAAAAGGAACCTAAAGCTTAAAGAAGACAGATCACTTGCTTGAGGTCACAGCGTGTCAGTGGCAGGAGTGATTCCCTCCATGACTCAGAGTTGCTGATGTCGATTCTGACTAGGCAGCCTCCCAAGCTGATTTTCTGCCATCATGTAGTGGCCACAGTTTTGCACCTCAGCCCTAAACATTCACTGTTCTAGCATCATTCCTGAGTGAGGCAAAGCCCAGAGGTTCTCATGAGCCACCTGCTGAGGTGCCCCCAGTGGTGGGCCCTTTGTAACTCCACTTCCTCAGTAGGGAGGCCTCGCTGGGTGCCTCCAATTGAGAAGCACTAAAAGCAGCAATGAAAGGTCATTGTATGTTTCAAGGAAACCAATTCGCCTTCGGATAGAGGTCAAGAAATCTGGCTCTGAAGTTGGACAGCTATGGGTTCAATTCCACCTCCAAGCTGTCTGCAACCTGGACTTTATGTCCAAAATGGGGCTAAGCCAACCTCAGTGTGTGTTATGAGAGGATTAGCTTGTTATGAAGCATTTAGTCCAGAACCTTCCAAGCACAGGGTAAGTGGACAAAGGGCAGCTATAATGCCCTTGTGTCTCAAGGCAAAATTTTTTTCTGGGGGTATTTTTTAGGGTAACTAGATGTTCTTGGCTATCCTCTAACAAATCTAAATGTGATTATTTCTCCTTAAGTGAATAGAAATTAACTGTAGGTAATTATCTTGGCCTCCGGAGAATGTAAGAGAAAAAGCAAACACAGTCATTCTGTAAACCTCAGAAGAAAAGCCTGTTTTCCCAGATTTCTCGCTGTTTGTTTGTTTTTTTACCTCAGTCTCTCCTATTCAGAGTTTAGTGAGCACGGCTTCTGCTCCAGCAGCGAGGCCCCCCACAAAGCCAGACTGCAGGCCCGAGGATGGGGTGCCCTGCAGCTGAGCCAGAAGCATTAGGGAAAGGCTTGCCAAGCACTGATGTTTGACTAATTGGTGATGTCTGGGGAGCTGGCACCAGGAGAAAGGGACGGAAAGAGGCTTGTGGGTTGAAGAAGAAAGAAAGACAAACTGGAAGCCAAGCCTCGAGAGATCCTGGAGAAAGAGTTTGGCCAACATGAGTTCAAGGAAGTTTGTCAAACAGTCTGACATGGTTGATAAATCCCCTGAAGGACAGCGGGCCCTGGTGTCCAGCACTGGCCCTGGCGGAGCCTGACTGCAGGAGTGGGAGGCAGGGGTGCGCCCTCTTGAGGCCAGACAATCCCAGGCAGCATTGGCCTGAGGCCCTATGGCAGCGTTTGGGTGGCACCCAACTAGGATGGTAGGTGGGTCAGATTGAATTCCAGCACCAGCCCCACACTGTGTCTGGAACCAGCCCTCTGTGGTGTTGAGCTGAGGGAACTCACCGTTATATTCCCCATGTGAGGGAAGCTGGGAATGGCAGCCTTATGGAGCAGAAAATTTCCTACTCCGGTTTGCAACTCGGCACTAGGCCATTCTACGCTTGCAGAAGTGGGCTGGCAGCTTCTAAAAGGCAGCCTTCCTTCTTACAAAAGAACCATGAAGACCCACCTCATTAGGAACCCTTCTATGAATATGGTCTAATTTTTCAAGTTAGAATTTTCTGTCCTTCCCCTTCTTTAGCCGTGTTGGTCTTTTAAAGCAAAAACGCCCAGGCATGGCTTTCCTCTGCTGAAAACTGTTCAACTGGACAGTGAGATAAGGAGTAATTGGAATATTGTTCACAGCTGGTTGGAGGGTGAATGGCTGCAACAACTTTGGGAAGTAATTTAGCATTATTTGGTGAAATGGGAGCTTCGTATACTGGTGACCCAGCCATTCTCTCTCTCCCTGTTTCCCCCGCATGTATATAATATATCCTACACACATACACGCACACGCACACACACACACACACACACATACATACACACAATGTACTGAGTATGTGTGCATATTTATTTCTTTTCTCCTGGAAAAAGCACAAGAATGTTCCTAGCAATGCTATTCTGTTAAATTACAAAATACTGGAAACAGTGCAATTTTCAACAGCAGTAGAACACAGAAATAAATTCAAACTAGGAAGTACTATACAACAATGAAATTACATAGTACAGAACATGAGTGAATCTTATGTTTCATCCTAACAGGATGAAGGCACAGAAAAATATGGATGTTTTCATTTATATAAAATTTAAAACATGTGAAACGAAACATCCTTTTCCTTATGGATATAAATATGGTAGAATTAAAAAGGAAATGATAAATGCAAAATTTAGCATGGGGTTACTTCTGAAGGATGAGGAAATGGGGAGAGGCCCCCAGGAGACTTCCAGGGAAGACAAGATATACTTTGTCTTAAAAGTACATGATGGAATTTTGGAATTTTGTTTATATGATTGCATGCATTTGTCAAAACACATAAAACTGTATACCCAAAAGGGTGCATTCTGTAGTATGTAAATGATAGTTCAATTAAAACAATACTTCTTAAAGAAAAGTGTATGGTAGGCACACAGTACACAGTGTGTTTATTATATTGTGATTTTTTAATACCTTATATGTAATTGGTGTTCTTTTATAGCTACTCAGTCTACTCAAAAAAGAAGAATTTAAAACGCCCCTAAGGGCTTACCATTTTCCTCAGTTCAGCATCACATTGTTAGTGTGGCCAGTAGTCCTTTCATGTACGGATCCCTTGCTCTCCTGCCTTTGAGCTCCTACCCCATGGCTGCCTCTCCTCCTAGCACTGTGCTGGCCTTGCTAAAGCATAAGCATCTGGGGTCTGCTCTGTCTTCCCAAGACTAAAAATTGCCTAAGTGCTGTCTGCCCCCTCAAGCCCCCAATTTCTAGCACATGGTCTGGGACGTAATAGTTCAGCAAAGATTTGTGCAGTTTATCAAGGTACAGGCATCTTCTTTGATTCTGTAGGAGCAAAAGCAATGGGAAGAAATGGGTAGGGGGTGCAAAGTACATAAGGTGATATTTACTTCAAATTTTCCAGTTCTGCAGGATATGGTTCCTATGGCAGTGATGACAAATTACTACAAATTTAGTGACTTAAAACAACACAAATGGATCTTATAAATGTATCTTAATAGTTTTGGAGGTCTGAAATCCAAAATGGGTTTCACTGAACTGAAACCAAGGTGTCAGCAGGGCTGCGTTCCTTTCTGCAGCCTTAGGGAAGAACCCGTTTCCTTGTCTTTTCCGGCTCCTGGAGGCCACCTGTGTTCCTTACCTTATGGCCCTTTTCCGTTTCCAGAGCTAGCAGTGGTGTCTTTCTCATGCTGCATCACTTGATTCTAACTCTTTTGCCCTGCTCTTCCACATGTAAAGGACTTTTGTGATTAGGTGGGTGCCCCTGGATTGTCCAGGCTAATCTCTTTATTTGAGGGTCAGCTGATTAGTAACCTTAATTCCATCTGCAACTTTTAATTCCCCCATGCCCATAACTTTATATAGTCCCATATCCTGGGGATTAGGTGTAGGCATTTGAGGGAGGAGGGTGGGGAAGTGGGGCATTATTCTGCCTACCACCTCTGGTAAAGAAATGGCATTATCCAGTGTAATTGAAGAGAATGACAGGATGTGGCAATTGCCTTTCTGGTTTCAGGATCTCACCAGGTTTATGTCTTAGTGTGGGCGCCCCAGAAGCAGACCCAGAGAGGGGGATTTGAGAGCATACAGTTGTTTCTGGTTTCATTTTTACATAGTTCCTGGAAACACTGCTGGGAAGTGGAGGGAGACAGGGAAGAGAAGCCAGCAATCAAGAGTGTGTTATCAAGGTAGTTATCACACGTGCAGTGGAATGCAATCAGGGGAACTTTGAGAGGCAGTGGGAAATAAATAGCCTCAGGATTTTCCCCCAATGAACATTAGCTCAGGATTGAGGGATGTTCATGGGGGAAAATAATTCCCAGGATCTTTAGACCACGAGTACTATAGGGCCAAAGAAAACCCTCAAGCAGAGAGATGCGAGTGTTGGCTGTCGGGAGGCAGGTCAGATATGAAAAAAAAGTCAGAGCTGAGGGGATACATATATATGTGGGGCAGCCATGATGTCTGTTACCACTTGCATTGGAATTTGAAAATCCAAATGTTGTAAAATCATAGTCCTGATTAACTAAATGGGGCCCTTTAATGATAGTTCAGGAACTTTCCAACTTGTTTCCTGAAGGATTCTACAGAGAAGTCCCAAGGCTGCTTGCAGGAAAGTCCCCAGTCCCTCCCAACTTCACCCAGAGCCACTCCAGTCTTGTTTTCTACATTGATAGATTTTGTTTGGGGAAAAGAAAAGATAGGGACACTTAACAAAGGAAACGGAAACTACTTTCTTGTCCTGAAAATTATAAAAGTTGTGTCAGGAGTCCTTTCTGCCAGGTAGGGCATTGAGGGGAAGCACAGAAGAGCTCAATTTAATTTCCCTCAGGGTTTTTGCCAAAAGTACAAGAACAGAAATCTGGGTCTAGTTTTGTTGGTAAAAATAATATTTATTTTTGTAAAGCTGCATTGTTCAGAATCGTTGGACTTAACTCATTTCAGCACAGGCTGGGAGGCGAGAGGGAGGAAGGGAGATTTTGAGCTGTTTAGTTTTAGTGAAACGTTTAAGGCTGAAATTATGGTTTATATAGCTTTTGACATAATTTGTTCTATTTAGTGTCAATTTGCCTGAAAATGTAATGTTGTTGGAGGGGTGGGGGCGGGGGAGCTGCAAAGGGCTCTCACCGAGTCATGGATTATAATTTACATCTAGAAAGTCTACATATTCCATAATTATGGTGTGCTATGAATTAGTAGAGTAATACGGAGTATCTCCAAACCCCCTATTATGGCTTCTCACTTGAAATATGTTTTCAATATACATTTATTCAGCAGTGCTTAAACATGGCAAGTCATAAACACATGCTTTTTAAACCATGTGGCTGCATTTTCTTCCTGCTTAAACTGGCAAGATCAGATGTTACTAACTGCAGCGTGGGGTGGGGGTGCCAGGGGAGGAGGTGAGAGGAGCTGTTAAGAAACAGATCGTATATTTTATTTTAAAAGAAATATCTCCTATTTGGTACTGTTTCCCCAAAGTGAAAGAGGAAAGAGTACTCAGGAGCTCCTGGTAGTTTCTCTGGCAATAATTTATTTTTGTAGCACTTTGCCTCCCATGAGCAGTGCATGTTTGAAAACTGCCATATATCCTGTGGATATGCTTGACCAACTGATTTGGTTAGTAAATGCTCTCTGGCTAAGATCCAGGAAGAAGAACTAGAGATCTGCTTTCAGATAATTAAGAACAGGGTCCAAATGGCTAAAACCCCAGAGAGGCTTCCTGTAACTTTCTCTGAAGTGAGAATTGAGCTTTATTCTTTGTGGTGAGTGACTCAGGCCCCTGGCCACAAGATGAGGGAATTCCTCCCAGAGAATGCATTATTTTGGAAAGAGAGGCACTGCTTTCCAGGACATTTAAAGTTCACATTAGAGGTTAACCTCTCCATGTCTAGCACCCCTGTACCTGAGTCCTAAACTTGCAATTTGAAACTGCTGACACCAGGTGGCAGGCAGCCCTGAGGTCATGCCAGATTTCCTATTAAGCATAGCTAGGATTCCCTTCAGTGCAGCCAATGAATTGAAAGGCACTCAGGAACCAAAAAAGAAAAAAACATTGCTAAAAATACTATAGAGGCTGCCTCCACTTTTAAATCTAATGCATTCATTGTAAAGGCCGTGTCAGTTTACACTAACAAAAAGCTCTATCTATTTTTATAAATATATTGAACATAATTATAATGTGGTTTAACAGGGGGAACATTATTGTGCTTATGTAAACAGACTATGCTCTGTACCACAATTCAACAAGATGGACCAAGTTCTGGTTATATTTTATTAACCTTGAATAAGAAATCCTGTAGATAAATATATTGGTATCAGAAAATGCTAGTGTGTAGGAAGATTGTGACAGTACTAAAATAAATCTAAAACATTATAAAAGCAAATCTAAAACATTAAGATAATGGGCCAAAATTAATGTTTAATGAGTTGCCTGGCTTGTCACTTGTTATTTCACAAGAGGATAGATGGTTTATTGTTTTCTGTCTTAATGCTTTTGGGTTTCCAAGGAAGTACAAGCATATGGAATGCAGGATAATGTTTGAATATGTTTTATCAGTGAGGAGGGAGAGAGGAGATTGCATTTTATATGACAGCAAATAAAGTATGTACTTTGCAAATGATGCATCTACATTTCTACTCTGTTGGTTTCTGTTCAATCATTCGCAGAAAGCATAAAATGATCTGATAGAAAAAATAAAAACGCATAAGACTCTATTAGACAGTCAAAATGAATGAAGAAAACCAATTACAAAGTTTAAGTTAAAAGCAGGGACTGTCTTACTAAAATTTAGTAAGACATGAGCATGCTTTAAAAAAATTGTGAGCATGATTTAAGAAATATGAACTCCTGGGCAAAATTAAATGCCTTACTTCCTTAACTCTTATGAATTAATTTTAAACCCTAGTTTTATCTCTTGTGATAAGTGACAGTAACTCCCTCTGGGTCTTCCAATGCCCTTCTGGAGGCTTCTCAGAAATCCCCATGGAAGCAAAGTTAGGTCTTCCATGTATCCTAATTTAAGAAGTGCCTTTACCGTGTGCTACTTGAAGAAACCTCCAGATCATGTTTCATTCATCTCAGCTCTAGCTTCTCACAGTATTAAAGGTTCAGTTTATTCTTTCATAAGCAGTCATCAGAAAGCAAGAACATCAGGCATATAGACTTCAGAATCAGTCCATGTGAGTTAGAAACCCAGCTCACCGTTTTCTGGCCATGAAGTCTTGAGCAAAAAACCAAAAGCATTTGTAGTACCCATCCAGAAGGGAGAGAAAGTTGGATGGAAACTTAGGGACAGTGCTTAAATTCTGTGTACCTAACATGTAGTAATTACTCAACTCATAAATGTAATTAATGTTGTATTATTATTATTATTAATCATGGGTCTTCAGTGTTTGCTCAGCATACCTGTTTGGATACTGACTTTTTCTTGGCAGAAGACTTTTTTTTTTTTTGGAGAAAATGTTATAAACACATCTAACCATGTTTCAAGTTTGTATTTTGTTTTACATAAGGATTCCTTACCCTTTGGCCTTGGGGTTAGCACCTCAGAGTCCATCATCTTTAACTAAAAGGACAGACACGTGCAGAGCTGCCAGTGCACTGGAGGCCTGGAATTCCTGCTCCTGCTGCTCAGGGCAGGGTTGGGGGTGCCCAGCTGGCCCCTCCAAAGACAACTCCTTCCAGAGGGCTCAGTGCATTAGTCCAAAGCCTAAACCTATTCTGCATGCTTGCCAGTAGTGTGAAGGAAATAGTCAAAACGACGATGTGGCTGTGGGAGAAACAAAATAAGAGCTGTTTGGATTTATTACATGGATGATACAGGTAGGCAGAGGCAAAAGTGATGGGTTTGGGTGTCCCAGTGGAAGAGAGCAGGCAAGGGTGTGGGCTTGGTTGTAACTCGGCCGTCAGGCAGACCAGCTGGCTGCTCTGTCGGTTACCTAAGTGCTCAGGGCTTTGGGTCCATAGCCATAAAGCTTGTTCATCTTTTCTGTTTCTTTGTCAGTGAATGTTGATGCGTTCTGAGTTAGAAATCTCTTGTTTGGGGTCAGTGGTCACTTCCTTGGGGTGATGTCAGAGAGAACAGCATCTGCTGGGGTTCAGGACCGGGACTCAGAATTGGCTCCCAGCTCCACCGCCCACTGGTTCTGTGACCGTGGTCAGATAACCCCTGCATGCCACAGCGTCCTTATCTCTAAAATAGGAGAGGTGGGCATTCCTACCTCATTAGGGTGCTGTGCCAGTGAAATGAGTTAGTACACGGATGTGTTTGCATGAGTGCTGGACACAGAGGAAGCCGTCTGTAAACATCAGCTGCAGTGAGGAGGCTACTGAAAATCTTGACAATGACAGCAGGTCAGGGTCCCCACCCACTCTCATCCCTCCCATTACACTAAACTATCTTTTTTTTCCCCACTGTCTCACCCTAATGTTAGGATTGATGGCAACACAAAAAGAGCATGTAATAAAGCCAAGAGTGGTTAAGTGTCTTTTCTAAAGCCACACAGCTGGTTAGGTACAAAGCCAGGCCTAAAACTATAGTCTGCAGAACTCCAATCTAGTGCTAATGACATTTGCCATGCCGAAGTCCCACTGGTATAAGGAATTTTAAAGAGTAAATAATGCCCAAGATGACTTTACAGGTTCAGTTTCTTTAAGGCTTAAATGGAAGTTAGATTATGCCATTTCATTTCAGCTACACAACCACCTTATAGCAAAGCCCATTGGGGTTGGGGGGTGTGGATAAAATGGAACTGAGACATTTGGAGGATGAGACAATGTTCCAAGTCAACGCATCCCTCACAAACTGGAGCACAAAACTGGATAACATTTATGGTTTTAAAAAACAAAGATTTTTATCTCTGGGCTCTGCTCATAATTTAGTTTGGTATAGCCAAGAGTTAAGCTGCACTGAAAAATAAAATACAGATGTGTTGCTGTTCTGGGCAATGCTTTTGGGTGTTTCTGGAAGAAATAGTATCTCAGAAATGCATTGGTGGATGAAGGCATGATGGACAAGGTTTGCGAGGTGAATGGTGGGGAGTTCTCCTTCAGGGTTTTATGAGAGTCTGGGAGGGTTTCATTCCCATGAAACTAAAAGCTTAGAAGCCCTAGAAAAAAAACGTTGGGGAGTTTTCTGGTGAAATTTTGGATTGAGAAAGAAAAGAAGCCCTCATTTTGCTAAGCAAGATGGTAGATCCAGTTCAGAGAAATTGAGTAAGAGGCTAAATTTCCAAAAATCTCAAGAAAAGCTGGTCAAAAGCTTCCCTGGGAAGCACCCAGATCAAAACGCTGGCTCAGGGAGTCCCGCTGCAGGTTGCCAAGGGGAGGCCTCTAGTCGGAGGCTGAAAGGGGTGGCTTGGAACTGAAACTGAGTCAAGACCCCAAATCCACCGGGACAGAGGGAGTTGAAAGTATGGTTTGGCCTAGTGGGAGACAAGGGCGGTTGGTCAAGAGAGGCCTCCCAATGGAAAAGTGGCTGAAAACAAGAAGCATCTGGAAAGGGCCATGTAATGCTTTAAACTCATGCCAAGCTAATAGAGTAATGTGAGCCTATGTTCTTGTAAATTATTTCAACTGTACATAGTTTTCCCCTGAGATTGCCTCACCCTGCAGTTCAGGGTTGGTTGTGCATTTGAACAGGCTCAGAGTGGGCTGTAACTCTGTGTGTATGTGTGTGCACATGCATGCTGCACGCATTGTAGATTTTAGTCTGTGTGCACAGTACGGTGCACTGAACGCTCCCATTTTCACAATCCATTATGTACCATGGCAAATACTGTCAGTCTCATGATGCAGATGTAAACAACAAGGCTCTCCCAGGGCTGTGTGGCTGCAGCGTTCTGAATTCTGAACCTCACACTGCCGTATCACACAGATGCTATGGGATGGAGGAATGCGTGTACAGGTATGTACTTCTGAGCTCTTTCATCAGGAAGATATCTACTATCACTCAGCCTCGAATGGTGATGTCATCTGACGTAGAGACCCCTTCTCAAAAGCCTGCAACAGACCCCTTCAGCTAACAAAGCTGGGGGTGAAAGTTTCGACTATAATCAAAATGAAGAATCTTGCTGTGATTGGGGACCTACCCCCAAGCCTCATCTCCCTTTGCTGTCCTCGATGCTCCTGAGATCTCAGCCCACCTATTTTGTTTCTGCATGGAAGTCAGAGAATCTAGGTCAGTTTATCCAAGTAGAAAGTGTTATTTTATTGAGTTAACTCTGTGCAAACTGCTGCCTCAATGCTTTATTAAAAAAAAAGTCCCTTGTGTCCGAGGCATTTTGTCTGGAAGTTTTCAGAACCTCCAAGTTTTCCCTTAGATTTCAAATCAACAATGAAAGCCCTTCTCTTTTTAGAAATGGTGTTTCCCAGTAACAAGTATCTGTCTTTTTAACTATTTTGTCAGACACGAAATCAATTCAGCCTTTGTGATTGTAAAAGGATTTACAGTGAAATTGCCAGTGTGACAGCGTCAATGTCCAGAAAGATTGGAATGTACCTGACAGAACAGGTGCCTCAGACCCATTTCATAATTACAGAATTTCCTTTTCATTCCTGTAATTTGGCCCAGTAAATATCATTAAACCCAAACTAGTTAACAAAAGAGAAAGAGATCCTTTGGGTTGCTGAACATCATTGTGAGTTCTATTCTCATCAGGGTTTTAGATATCTTATAATTGGGATTGTTTCATGTCTTAACATTACTTTAATGCTGTTTCTAATAATATTCTTTAACATTTTAGAGGAGAGTTACTCAGAGTGTGGTCCTTGGACCAGAGCTGGGCTGCACACTGTCACCAGAGACACTAAGATAGGTCTGAAGTTGAGAATACGCATTGAGAAACTTGTAGCAATTTGCTACTGCAGTTAACATCGAACCAGTATTTCATTTTTCTAGCAATTCATCTCTATAGCACATTATAGAAATATTTGTCTATTATGCATTAGAAATAGACAAACACACTGCCTCCAAACTCCTGGCCTTTCCCCACAGATAATTTGAGAAAAGCTATTGTTACAGCATGCATTATCTAATTTATGCTTCCTAGAGTTTTGTGAAGGGGGTAAGGATTGGGATTGTGTGCTAAACTGCATTTTATAGGTGAATAAACCCAGGCTCAGGGAGGTACAATCAGCTGGCCTGTCACCTCCGGGTGTGTCGTGGTATAATTCTTCTTACCTGAAGCTAGCATTTTCCCATGGCATCACTCTGCTACTCACAGATGGATTAAAGCAAGCAAACACTTCTGACTAAGCCTTTTTAAAAGAGAGGTGTCTGTGTGTACAATTGACCTTGAATGATCTATGAACAGATAACCCTTGATAACATTTGCATTCTCCTATTTCTTAAAACCATTTAGACCCCTATAGACTGGCTAAATCTGTGTGTTTTGCAAAGCAGCTGAAAGAATGTAACTGCATAGACACTCCAGGTTTGGAAGAGACCCTAGGGGGTCACATAGGCCCTTAGTATTGACCTATACAGTGGACACCCCCTGTACCAGGGCAGGAGTGGGCCATGGTGGACAGCATCCGTTTGGGGGCAGCAGAGAGAGTTAGAAACCCTTCCTTGTGTCATGCCCACCATGTTCTCTTTGACCTGGTGGTCCTAGATCTTCCTCATCAAGACCAGTAACTGGTCGTAGGCACTGTGCCTCTCCTGAATGTCTTCCTCCACTCCAAGCCAAATATCTCTAGTTTTGTCAATGGCTCTTTGGGTGGAATGGCTTCAAGACACCCCACCCCTAGTCTCACCATCCTAGCCACACTCTGCATCCTCTTCAGTCAGCATCCACCCTAAAATGGATGGGTCCCCCAAAACTGAACCTGGCATTGCAAAGGCCATCTGGCCAGGTTGTAGGGAAGTGATCACCTCCTTCAATCCACACACTTTTTCCTACCATGCAGCCTAAAATGCCATTGCCTATTTTGCAACCACATCTCTTGGCCGGCTGTGTTCCAATAAGATAAAAACGCTGTCTTTTTGATACGAACATCGCCCACTTGGCTTGTTAATCCACGTCGGCCCACTCATTAAGTGACGCCTCCCTTCACCTACCTTCCAGCCAAGTGTCCTCCCAGCCAACCAGTGGAATTCTATAATATCTGCTTTAGGATTTTAATCCTATAATTTATTTTGAGAAGAAATCATGCTTGGTGGAAGGAGAGCGGTTTAGGCCTTTTAATCTTCCCAGTTAATTTGATCTGGAGCCTCAGGGTCTGGGTAGGCATTTCGGCCCGCACCTCAGCCAATTAAGGAAATCCCTCCTAGCTGCTGAACTCTTCAGGATCTGGGTTCATCAGAGAGCTCCCCAGTTAGATCCCTCAGTGTCTCAGCTGCCTCCTTCCCTTTTGGAATCGCTGATCAGGGAGCTCTCTCTGCTGTGACCTCTGGGTGGTATCTGTTTCCGTAACATCGAATGGCGCATCTGGTTATACCAGCATCCCTGCCTCTGAGGGCGTGGTCAGACCACACCAGACATCGTATGCATCTTGCCTCAGGGGCCCAGGGATGGAAGAGTGGGAGGAAGGGAAATCATTAGCATGATGGTTTCACATGTTATAAGAAAAGCATGTATGACCTCTGTGATTAAGGGAAGTAATAACAGGAAAGACAAAAGAGAGCAGAAATTAACCCCTGCTTGCTTATTGGCTAGAGTTCCGTTCATACTAGAGCCCTCCTCGGTGACTGCCTGACCTACTCATGACCCACTCATTTCCTAACTCCTTGCATTCTGGCCTCTTCCCCAACCACTTGACAGAAGGGGAAAAAAACTTTTTCCACGTTTGCTGATGACCTAATTCAGAGGTCAGAAAATTACACCCCATGGGCCAAATCCAGTAGGTTGCCCATTTTTGTAAATAAAGTTTTATTGGAACACAGCCATACCCGTTGCTTATATAATTCTGTAGGGTTGCTTTCCTAGTACAACCACAAAATTAAGTAGTTGTGACAGATTCTGGATGGCCCACCCATCCTGGAATATTTACTCTGGTTCTTTACAAAAACCCAATCCTGCCTCTGTTCTGTGTAAGGCCATTGGCCTATCCACTCCTGTGTCCTGAGCCCCTTCTCACTCTCCCAAGCTTCTTGGCTGCCCTGGGTTCCCATGACCCCGGTTCTTGACACTTCCTTCCCCCAGCCCGCGGCAGTGAATCCTCATTATCCTCCCCCTGTCTCTCTGGCTACTCTTCTTTTCTGTCTTCCATTCTGACCCTCACATCAACTGTAAACATGCACAAGGGTGCAAAGTTTTGTCTTCTTGATGACTCTGTCTCCACAGTGCCCAGAACAGCACCTGGCACCCACGTGGGGTGAATGGACCAATGAATCAGGCTGTGTCTGGAGGAAAGGCAGGTCAGAGCTCTTCCCTTCACATCCCTCTGCAGCGAAGTCCTATTTGGACGCACATGTGCACAGGTGTATCCCAGGGACAATCTAAAGAGAAGAGCTTAGCTTGGAATCCCCTTAGCCAAGATCCTGAGGCTTTAGGGAACTGCTTTCTATTCACTGGCCCCAACCTTCATGCCCTCATTCTATAGTACCTGGCTGTGTGCAGGATGCGCAATGGTAGTGGTGCTTCTGTGAGTCTCCATCTGTGCACTTGCTCATGTGATCCCCTCTCCTGGGCCACACAAAGGCAGGTAGCTGAGTAAGGGTCACGAGGAAATAAAGTGGAACAAATGACATCGTCAGATGCTTCTCTGGCCCCTTGGTCCACGGACTCCCGTGCCCCTCGGTGGTCGCCACCATGCACTAGAGGAGGACTCTGCCCTGCATTTGGGGAAGTGGCTCTTTTTCCTCCAGTCTCTGCATACCTCATTTAGATTATGTGGTTGAATATAATTCATCTGAAGAAGGAAGAAAGAGAAGAGAGGAAAAAAGGAGGGAAGGAGAAAGGAAAACTTTAACTTAAGCCTTTTATTGGTAAGGTCAGGGTTGGCAAAGAGGTTTCATTTTCTGTGCTAATGTGAATCAATTAACAGTGGCTGGAGTCTGCTTGAATCAGTGTGTTCAGAAGGATTCGGTTGTATTCAGGATCAGGATCAGTGGGGAAAAGAGCTATCATCAATTAGTGGTGCTTCCCACAGGTGCAAAAGAAAGGAAGTCGTGGCTCACCAGTTACACCTTTCCATCTCACTTTTAGGCTACTAAAACAGTGTCTACAAAAACTCCTAAAAAATGGTTATGTGAATGGACTATCAGGCTGCATGCCTTGGCTGCCACAGTCTTCTCTTTGCTGCATTTTTTAAGCCTTCTACCTTCTCCATAGTTCCAAAATTTAGTCTTTTGTCCATGTAACAAAAATCATTTTGGCCAGAGGAACTGAAGATATTTATAAATAGCTAAAAAGATATGTGGTTTTGATTATTTACAGATAATCTTTAATAATTAAACTACATTCATTGAAGGTGTAGGCATAATAATGCCAGAACAAGGGGTTCCATGTTGGTGTCGATGAAAGAAAAAATAATTCTCTGGGAACCTTGGCTGGTGCAGGGCGAAACCTTGACACTTCCAAGCTCTAGACACTTGTTCAACATGGGCTGAACCCAAATGTACAACTGTGGATTCACAGTGGGGATTTCCTGATGGCACCTTTTGCGCCTCTGCAAGGTAAGACAAAAGGAAAACTCATCCAGACACAGCCAGATGCATGCATGCATTCATTCATTCATTGCACAAGCATTTGTTGCATGCCTGCTAGGTACTACACAACATTCTAGATTCTGGGCCTAGAGCAAGGAACAGAACAGAAATCCACACCCTTTTAGAGATGGCATTTTAGTGGGAGGAGACAGACAACACAGAGATAAATTACTAAGTTAATTAGTGACAAATGCTAATGAGAAAAATAGGCGAGGGAGAAAGGGGGCATAGTGCAGGCTCTGGATGGGGAGTGTCTGTTGTTTCAGAGGGTGTCTGGGGAAGGCCTTGTGGGGAAGGTGATATTTGAGCAAAGACCTGGAGGTGAGGAGGTGAACCATGTGGATGTCTAAGGGAAGAGCTTCCCAGGCATGAGACAGCAAGTACAAAGGCCCTGGTGCAGTCAGGGAACAGCAAGGAGGCCAGTGTAGCTGGGACAGAGTGAGACAAAGGGAGGGTAGGAGGAGACAAAGTCAGAGAGGTCATGAGAGGACAGAGGGAACAAAAAGATGCCACTGAAGTCATATTTCTGTTGCTGAGCCTAGAAAAAATATGCATAAACTTGGAAATTTTGACAATCTGTCCTCTTATTGGAAACTTAATCTTTACAGATACAATGCACATTGTCATCATCCAAAGAGAACAGTGATGACTCTTCTGGAAAGTCCAAAATCTGAGAATGGTAACAGCAGTTCATACGAGTTTTCTTTCTAATGCTATTTCCCCTCCCATTTTCTATGTGCACTAAACCAGCGAAGACTGGGTTCTCCTGTTTCTGCAGAAAGTTTTTCATATCTCTTTCACCTTCGCTGTTTCCCTAGTTTTCTTTTCTTCCCCCTCCCCCCCGCCCCAGAATTTTCTGTGACTGTATATCAGTCAGGGTCGTGTGGCCTTAAGCAACAGAAACCAACTTGGTTAACTTAAGCAAAGAGGAACTAATTAGAAATTTATGGGGGCCTCCCAGAATGGACTGGAGCCTAGAGAACCACGTTTGGACAAGGTCGGGACCTGAGTGGCTCTGGGAGACTGGGAAGGAGGCCTCCTTGTGGACAGTTTGGCCAGAATGCCACCAGTAAAAAGCAGGAACCCAATCACTTGTTCTCAGTCCCAGGAGAGAGTGCCCCACTGGCAGGGCCTGGGACCTGGAGCCCCTTAATGTGCATAGGAAGTGAGGAGATTGGGCCTCTTCTTCCTCCCTAATCAGTGGATGCAGCAGGTACCTACATTTTCCATCCTATCAGAATCACACCCAGTGGGGTAGAGGTAATTTCCCCAAAGGAAATGAGGAGAAATAGACACTAAGAACCTCCCTCCCCCAGCCGTCTAATCTTCTCTGCAGGCAGGATTCAGGAGTGCTGTTCAGTTCATTTGGGTCTTGATTGATCTGAGAATGCCTCAGGACAAGTGAAATTTGACCACACATAAAATTTGATGTAGTGCAGATTTGCATCAGTTGCAGACACTTCTGAAAAAGTCACCATCCCTTTGCCAGTGGGCAACAGGCATTTTCCCGAGTGCGTCTGCAGGTAAACCTATGATGGCCGTACCTCCCATTCTGCAGGGCTCCCAAAGGCCCTACCCAGGACCCTCCTACTCTTTTCCTTCACACAGTCCTCACAGCTCTGTAAGCCACATATCACTGTCCTTGTCTGCAGATCAGAGGCAAGGAAAGCTAAGTGGTTTGCTCGCTTAGCAAGCAAGGTCTGGTGATAGGTCTGATTCCCAAGCCTGTGCCTTAGTCACCCACTAACTCAAGATGGTAACACTTCTGGACACCAGTGGGTCTCAGTTTTGCCCCCCAGAAACATTGATAATGTCAGGGGACATTTCTGGTTATTACAACTGGGGGACATGCTTTGTTTCTGGTGGGCTGAGGCCAGGAGCACTGCTAAATTTCCTAGAGTGCACAGGACGAGGCCCACAACAGTGTTAGTCATGCCAAGGCTGAGAAACCCTGACAGGTACACATGTGGACATGTGGTTTGGAACCACCTAAGTGCCCACAGTATGTTGGGGGCTGAACATCACGTGACTTGGCTCTCAGAAGATGAAGCTCAGTTGAGTAGGAATCAGCTGCTAATATTATCTTAATTAACTATGAGTTGCCAGAAAAAAATCTTGGCCAAAGTCCTCCAGCTTCACCGCTGCCTTGATGCACACCCTCCGAAGAGGACAAAGGTCCATGGGTCTGCTCAGACGGGGCAACTGCTTAAGCTCTGTGCTTTGGGATGGGTCCTCAGGGACTGTGTCAATAACTGTGTGGATGGGCAGCCTGGCAAATCTACTCCCTCTGGGTGGTGGCTGTTTGCAAAGCAAGGCGGAGGTTGGCCAAAGGGGTCACAGATATCCTGTAATTAGATTACGTTGGTACATCCAACTGGTGGCCCTCTGGGACCCAGTGAGGAACTGTTAAACCAGTGGCACTGATCTAAGTGAGATGGACAATATCAGTATTCCTAGGAACAGTGTGAAGTAGCCCTCCAACGGGGGTTAGCAGGTGAGCCATCTGACAGGGGCGGGGTTGTCTGCTCTCCCTAATGGTGAACAAGACTGGGAATGCACAGTTAACCTCCGTCTATAGAATGGCTCCCATGAGCTACAAAGAAGGGCAAGGACCAAGCCTATGGCAGACAGAACCACATTTAAGTCTGGAAACTGCCTGTACTTTGCCCACATATTTCAAAAGCCTTTACAGTCCCCTTCCTGGAAGCTATTTCAAAGAAACAATAAAAAATATGTGCAGTGGTGATGTACAGAGATGTTCATTGCAGCATTGTTTATGTTAGCATAACACAAGTAATAAAGGACTAACAAGAAATAATGGCTATGTAAATTAATTCACACCCATAGAAAGGAGCACTGTGCTGCCACTGAAAGCAGTTTTTTCATGATATGGGGAAATAGCCACAATGTTAAGTTTATATGAAAAGTGAGATCAGAAAACTTGGATATTCAGTGACCTATAATGAAATGTATATGAACACATCAAACAAGAGCAGAATAAAATAAGCCAAAATATTAATAGGACTTACTTCTGGAATGTGGATTATGATTTATTTTTTGTTCTTTGCAAATTTCATTATTTTCCAAATTGTCTGCAGGGAGCCTGTGTTCCTGTCATTTAAAAAAGTACTTTCTTTCCTTCAAAAGAAAGTAGCTTTTCTCTGACACTGTAAGGTTCTCATGTTGTGCAGAGACTATAGGAAACTAGTTGCCCAAAACCTACTTTAGCCACTGTCTTCACCAAAAAACAGTTGTTACCTGGAAGATTAGCTAGGTTTGTTCAGCCTCCTGCCTTATGTCCCTTGTCACACACATTAATGTTTATTTGACGTTTATTTGATATTTATTTGGACACCAAAGAACCCTCCCCTCCCTTCCCTTCTGCTGACAGATTGCATAACTGCCTCTCTGAAATTTGGGAAACAGATGATAGTTCATTGTTTGACTTGTTTGACAGAATCATCCCCCAAAAATACACATTGTGGGCAATGTCCCCAAGGGGCTGCTGCCTGCACTGAGCTCTTCCAACTGCCTTTTTTCTTGGCCTGACTCTGCAATATTTAGATTTTTGTCCTAAACTGAGGACAGCTTTCCAAGCAGCTGCCTATGGCAGAGTCGGCCATAGTTGCATGAAGTCCCCCTGAGCTGTTGGTTTCAAGAGCTAGGACAGAAGCCTTTGGGGGACTGTGTCCGTTCTCTCTGCATTTTCCAGCCAGCATACCTTCACACTCTCCTCTTAAAGAAAGATGGCAGAAATGGGCCCTCCTGCACCATGAGGATACTTTCTTTTGCCAGCTTTGTTCCTGTCTCCTAGTAAAGGGGCCCCACGTGGCCCGGGCATCCGCCTGGGCCAGGCGTCTTAGCCTGCCAGGGTTTGCTTCATGTCCTGTCCGGAGGCAGAAGCCACACAAGAACCTGGTTAAAATTGGTTAACATGGTGTGGCTTGGCATGGACGGTTCTCCGCAGGCCCAGCCAGTAATCAGACAGTCACATGCTGTCCCCCTTGTTTCCTCTGTGCCCTGTGCACATGAATATCTAGTGAAGGTGGTGTGGTGACACAGTGCAGCCTTGGGATCATGGCTTTCAGGATCAGACACGACGTTTCTCTGCCACCTGCACCTCTACTGCGGCTCCCACATCCAACGCAGGAAGCTCCCAGCCCAGACTGGTAGCCCTGCCCGGCCTCCCTGCCCCTGCCCATCCTCCCTTCCAGAGCCTTCATCAGCAGCAAGATTTGCCCAGGACCTGTGATGCACAGGCACTGTTCTGGGTGCTGGTGATAGCACGTGAGGTCTCCTGAAATCCCCTGCCCTCCTGGAGTTTCTTTCTGGTTGGGGAGACTGGTAAAATAAGGAGATAGATAAAACCGAGACGGGGGACAGGATTGTGGGACATAGGGCTTGCCGTGAAGCAGTCAGAGGAGCCGGCCTGAGAGAGGGGGGTCTGTGGGGACACTGGGGAGGAGACCACTCCTGGCAGAGGGAGCAGCCCGTGCCAGTGCCCTGAGGTGGCGGCGTTCCCCCAGAGGTTTGAGGCCCATCCAGGAAGCCAGTGAGTCAGGAGGGGAGTAAACAAATGGGCGTAAGACAGGAGGTGGGATCCAGGAGCCGTGGGGTGCTTTCTGCACACTTTGGCTCTTACTCCAATTTTGATGGGAAGCTGTCAGGTGTTTGGGGCAGAAGGGTGACATACTTGGGTTTCCATATCTTTGAGCTGGCTGTCACGCTGAGACCAGACCAGAGGGGAGGTGAGGGCAGGTCGGGAGGCCACGGGAGTCGGCCAACAGACAGTTGTCCTCTGGGCGGATGGGGGTGTTGAGGAGGGGGTGGGGGTGTCCAAAATCACACCCCTCCTTCCCCCACAAATTCAGACCCAGTTGGCAAGTAGCTGTAGGAATCAGGGGAGCAAAATGCCAGCAACTAGCCTCCCAGTCACCTTATAGTCTGAGAACTTCATCAGGCCTGGAGAAAAGCTACTTTCTTTTGAAAGGGAAAAGCAAAAAAAAAACTTTGTTTTTAAAAATAATTGAAGCAACACAGGCTCACTGCAGACAATTTGGAAAGCACTGAAATCACACTTAATCCCATGGCACAGATATAGGCCCTGTTGACATTTTGATTTATTATTTTTTTCTATGTATATGTGTGTGGACATGATATATGTACCAGTTTTTCTGAGCTCATTTTTAGTTAGATTAAATATTGTGAATTTCCCCGTGCCATTAAATAGTTCTTGAACAGGTTATTTTTAATGGCAGCATAATGTTCTTTCCTCTGGTCATGAAATCATTTGTGTGGCCGTTTGCTTGTTCGAGATGTGGGTTCCATGTGCAGCTCCGATGCACTTCCTCAACCTCATCCCGCATCAGATGAGCCTGCCAGCTCTGCCACGGGCTGTATTGATCCTCGAAGGCTTCCTCCCAGGGCACAGCCTGCTCCGGGGAGCTGCCACGTCATGGAGCTCAGGCCTGTGTGCCCCTTCCTGCAGGCAGACAGATGTGGAGAAGCCCAAGAAGGGCTTGAGCCCAGGACACTAAGCACCTTCCCCTCACACTCACCAAAACAAGTCCCTGCTCCTCCCTGGGGAAGTGAGAAAGGGAGGTGGGGGAGAAGGTCCAGCGTGTGACCTGGATAAAAGACCTGCACAGGGAAACCCAGGGCCAGGGAAGCAGAGGTGCCCTCCTCCCACTGAGGATTTAAGGAGTGTTGAATGCCACGTTATTGGGCATGGCAAATGCTCAGTAAATGGCATCTCCCCTTCCCTTACCATTGTCAGAAAAACACCAGCATTCCGTGGAGTGTATGTATATTCACTTGTGCCAAGCCGGAGGGCTGGGCTGAGTTACTGGACAGCATTCCTGTTTGTGCCAACCTAGTGACCCCCCTGTGGAATGTAGGGTCAGTGCAGTGAGCCATCCTGGGGTATAATCCCACTAGACATCCTTCCTACCTCATGCATATCTCAGTATGTTCAGGAGGAAAAAGAGCCCCCAGCCGGCCAGTCTCTTGGTGACCTCGGGTGGAGTTCAGTAATTGTTTATTGTTGAATGAATGGATAAAGAGATGGATGGATGGGTGGGTGGGTGGAAGGAAAGAAGGAAGGAGAGATGGATAGGAGGTGGATGCTTGTAGGAAGATAGGATACATTAAGACAGTCATTGTAACATTTTTTTTCATTCTCTGAAAATACGAGAAGGGAATAATGTTTTCACATAAGCCAGCATCTTTTCCTCTTTTTTCTTCAGGTGAAATAAAAGTCCAATATGAGCATCCTTCATTTCTGTTGGAAGAAAGTAAAGAACCACATTATGATCTAAGTAGCATATTTTATCTGTTTGAGCTGGGGCGAGTAAAATGGGGGTGATTTTCCAGCTTGAGTGACATAAATCTGTCCCCCCCCGAAATATATTGTTATTGCTATGATTCATTTGGCTTTTTTGAAGTGGACTATGGTTTGTGCTCAGTAGATGAAGTAATTGGAGTGAGTGCTTCTCCCTAGAGACAGAATCAATCACCCTTGTAGAAGATGATGACATTTCAGAAAGAAACTCTGAGGAAAATGTCATGCTTAAAAAATTAGATTTAAACACACAAGCTCCAGATTGATTTTTATTACACTCAAATGGATACCCTGATTGATTACCAGTCTTACAAATGTTTAGCACATTTCTCACTTCTCTAATAATCAGAATAATCTAATTTTCAATGTCATTTAATGTACTCTGTTCAAGGTTATAATAGATCATATTTCTAATAAAACACAGCAATTATGTAATGAATAATACAGGAGGGCCAGCATCCAGATCCCCTTGATTTTAAGGCAGTGCCAAGGGAAAAACTCAGAGAAGCCCATTCCTTTCAGTGGGATGTACAGTCTGAGTCTTTGACTGCATCATACAAGGTTGCTTATTTTGTTTTGTTTTGTTTTTCTCTTGCTGGTGATCTGAGTGGAGCTTTGCCAGACTTGACCAAAAAAAAAAAAGAAAGAAAGAAAGAAAAAAAATTCTTGGGAGGAAGCAAGGTTTGAATCCTCTTAATATATGTTATCAGTGCACCTGGAGAAAAGTGACAGGTTGCCAAGTTTTTTATTGAGTTTCTCTAATAATTGTTGCTTTTTCCCCATTTCTGATGTACATCCCCTGGAGAAATACCGTATTTTGGTTCTAAATATTTTTCCAATATCCATTGTAGCAGCAGCTGACATCGCCGGTGTCTCAGGGCAAGCCACAGGATATCTGATTTTGAGGCAGTTCAACTCTATATTTAAAGCCTAATAGTAACCTGAATATGTTTTCTTTGTTGCTGTTTAAGGGGCCCGACTCACTCTGGGAAGTCAGTTGTGCTTTTTGTATATGTGGCTTCCAACCAATTCCAGCCATGTTGAAATCTGGATTGGAAGCCATGCATTCCTCCATTATAGCCTGCCACTCAAGCTGATGATCTGACATGTATGAAATGCTCTCAGCCTGGTGGGCCAACAAAAGCAAGAGCCCTTCAGGAGTTCCCCTTCTGTGCTGCGCTCTTCAGTGAGGGCATCTGAGCAGAAGCAGGGCAAAGGAGGCTAAGGGGCCGTCAGGCTTCAGGACATTTAGAGACTAAAGGGAGGGGCCCTACGGGGAAGGTTCACTCCTAAAATGGGGCCTAGGTTCAGAAGCAGATGATGGGCCGGTATAAACAAGGACCCATTTAACAGAGATGAGTACTGAGTCCTTGATTCAGATTCGGCCACATTAGTAGTGGAAGGATAGGCTGGGAAGGCCACAGCTGGGCATCTGATGGCCACAGGCTTGCTGTGAATCTACTTGGGGTAGCAACACGTCTTCCCTCTTAAGATCCTTGATGAATTAAATCATGAAAGACCCTAACCCCCTGTACCTGTGGCTGGTGAAAGCATATCTTGATTTCTGTTAATTCTATTATTGCCTTTGTTCTGAGCACTTCATTTTAAGAGAAAAGTTATCTAGGACTGAACAGTATGTAGAGCACAATAACCTGGATGGTGTGAAACCACCAAGCTGTCTGGTATGGGATATAATTAAAAACATTGGAAATTCAGAGGGTGGAGAAGACCAGAAGTTGGGAGCAGACAATCGCTGTAAACTCTTTGAGGGGCCGTGAGCAAAAGGGAAAGACATGAAGTTTGCTAACATTTATTGAGTGTTGGATCTTGTCAACACCTCTGTTAGATTTCTGCCATTCTTTAATGGTCCTGGCACCTAATGCTGAGCGAGACCAGTAAACTGCCCAAATGTACACAACAGCTGAGCCACAGAGTCATGATTTAGCCCCAGCTCCTGTGGTCATGATAACTGAGCGATCACAGTTGTAGTCATTTAAGATTGCTGTAACTGAGACCGCCATCAACTGATTCTGGGTGATCCCTAAGCATCCCTTCCAGCTGTGAAGTTCAAAATCATTTCCTGATATTTGGGAACATTCCAAGCATGAGGAAGAAGTTCTCTCTCATAGCGCCCAAAATAAAATGAGGCTAATCTGGAAGACATAGCTGCTTAAAAGATGTAGTTTGAGAGAGTAAGGACCCCTTGCAGAGCTGAGATAACTTGGAAGTAAAAGTTGTCTACACTATTAAAATGGCAGTTCTCGAGGCTAGTTTACCACCAGGGAATTTTCTAGAGCCTGGAGGAAAAGGAGCGTGTGTGTGTGTGTGTGTGTGTGTGTGTGTGTGTGTGTGTGTGTGTGTGTGTGTGTGTGTGTGTATGTGTGTGTGTGTGTCTGAAGGGGTTGAGAGGAGAGGGCCTATAAAATTAATGACAAAAACCATCTTTGAAAGCTTTAGGGTCAGGACCTTAGCAGGGTACTCATGGTGGGGAGGAGGGTCTGTCAATGACGTCCTCGGGGTAAGGACCTGTGGTTATCTGAGCAGTCTGCAGGATGTTACATGGGGCCCAGCAAAAGAGCATGTCTAAGCATGCATCTGTGGAACCAGACAGCTGCCTGAGCTCTAGCAGTAGTCTTTACTTTTACTTCTTATTGTGCCCACTGTACTTTCCTACCTCCTGCTGATGAACTGCTGACACTTCATTCAGAGCATGGACCTGAGCGGTAGCAGGCAGGCTAAGGGGACATTGGTAGACAAAGGATGGGGAAGAGACAAGGATATGTCTGCGTCTCCCACTGGGACATGGGCCCCAGGATGACGGGCTGTGGCTGTGACTGCTGAAATGGCAGCACCGAAGGAGATGGAGTCGTGTAGGGCAGCTGGAGTCCCCTGGAGGAAGCATCCATGTGAGGGGCCAAGAGACATCTAGTGCGAGGTCAGATGCACACATCTGATACTTAGGAGAAAAATATGAGCTAAATCTGGGGATTAAAGCTTTCTAGATGTATGTGCTTGTTATGGAGGGTGTGGGCTGGGATTTCAGGCCACATGAAGAGTGAGAAGAGGTTAGGAATCCTCCCAGAGCCAGGAGTCCTTTAACTGGGCTTCCAGACGGGCCTTGCAGGGGGTCTCAGGATACAGGCGTCATAAGTTGAATGTTTCTTAGCATCTCAGTCAAGCCCTTGATCTCCCTTTTATAAATCCAGGAGTCAGCAGTAGTTCTCAGGGGAAACCCAGCTCACATCCACCAACATTCCTCTTTTTGAAGTCAGTTAGCTCAAGGTACTTTTTAATAACCATATTTCATAATTCTCACTATTTCAAAAAGTCCAAACACATCTAAAGAAAAGTCCCACAGCCCACTGGCCTTTCCATGTTTTTAAGTAAATGTGGGTGTCAGCATGAGCCCTGGGGCGAGAAGGCGAGCTGATGATCACAGCTGCCCATGGGCCCCTCTGCAGTTAGATGCATGCCGGCAAAACAGTCTACATGATTGCAAATGTCAATTCCTGGAGCGGCCCATCCATTGTGCAATTTCCTGAATTCAGTCAAAAGATTATGGGGTAAGGAGGAGAACAGACTGGGCAGGGAATCTGGTAGAATTAATGAGAAAAATATTATTTTTTAGAGTTCAGCATTCCTTTCCAGCTTAAGGTCTGGCCAACCTTAAATGTGGGCAGTTAGGCCATGTGTTTCTCAAGATAATGAAAATGGCTAGAGGGACAGCGGGGGGATGGCCAGGTTGGGAGGACAGTGGGGGATGTCCAGGCTGGAGGGACAGCAGGGGGATGGCCAGGCTGGAGGGCAGGGGAGGGAAGGGTGCTGCCAGCCGTTGTTGAAAGTGACGACGTTGCTGAATGGAAGGGACTTGGTAAGGAGGAGGGGGCATGCGCACGTTAGTGTGACTTGTCCTCTCTGCTGGTGTTCTAGACGTTTGCAGAACAGCCAGCTCTACTTGGGGGACATCGAGCTCAAGTGGACTGACTCTTTGAGTCTGGTTTCCCCTCGTAGGTTTTTCCAAGATCAGTTTTTCACCTTGATTTCTCTGCTTCCTGAAATCTACAGAAAGGAGGTGATATCTCAGCCCTCTGAAATGAAGCAAGGGTATGATAAAAAGTATGAAAGAAAGAAGTTTGAAATATTTACAAATGAAAGCTTTCTATGTCTAGGGTTTGTTTCAAGATAATCTGGGGGGAGAATGGGAGTGGAAAGGAAACGTGATAGGCTATAAATGAATCACGGGCACTGGGTGTTGAGTCAATCGGGTCTCATGATACGATTTCCTCTACCTTTAGTGTGTTTGAAATTTTTTCTATAATAGATGTGTTTAAATATAAATACATATTCCAGTTGTCAGAACAGGAAAAGTTAATGACTTAGCCTTTAAGGTATGATTTTGTGTTTGGAAGCATTCAAATGAGAAACAGAGACTCCACAAAGGAAGATGTACAAAGTGAAGTTCCCTTGGTGAATTTTTTGAAATACATGAGAACTAACAGCGTCAAATATTTTTAAATTGTAGCCTAGAGAGATGATTTTTTCAGCCATCATTTGCATTTGTTTTTTTTTTTTTTCAGGGAATACTTGGGTAAATAAAACAGAACTCTGTTGGTATCTGTCTGTAGGCTTTTCTGGCTATCAAAACTCCTCCTGACCTTTCACTCGATGCGAGTCTTCCTTGCAGGGGAGTGGCCTTGACCCTGGCTTCCAGGTGGAGTCTCCAGCAAGACTCCAGAAAAGACAGAGCAGTGGCTAACTTCTCTTTGGAGATTTCCCAGAGTCTTCACATCTTTCCTCTTCAGCGCTATATTAATTAGGCTTAGCTATTTGTCATATTCCCTTTTTGACAAGGCCAAAATCCAAAAAAGCAGCAGGCAATGCAATGGCTTTGAAGAAACTATGAGCCACTCACTAAGGAAGAAGTAGAATTTGGGAAGAAGAGCACCTCTCTCCCCCTGCCCCCTGCCCCCCACCCCAACCATCTCAGGGTTGCTTCGTAAGATTTGGAACAACAAATATATTCCCTTTACAGTTCTGTGGGGACACTCCCTCACCTTGACAACATCTGCCCTCCCAGGCCTTTGACACACGTTTGTCAAAGGCTTTTGTAAGTATTGCCATTGGGCGTCACTGTAACCTGGCAGGTTTGGAGGCTAAGCTTATGGGTCCTTGTCAGAACTGAAACATCCCTCACACCTCAGGAACACCCTTCAAACACCACAGCCTCGGGGTGCTGGGGGCCTTTATGTCCCCGGGGTCTTGTTCATGCTTTCCCCTCAGTCTAGAATGTTCTTCACCTAGTTAACTGCTAGTCAGCTCCCTTGTTCCTTCTCTGGGGAAGATTCTTTCTGACCACCCTCTTCTCGCCTCCCCACATTGGGCAGAAGCCCATAACACACATCTCCCTTCCTGTTCCCCTGGCCACTGGAGGGTAACAGCCCATCGTGCTGTGTGTGGTTAGATGAGGAGGATCTGCATGTGCCTCTAGACCAGGGTCTGGCAATACTGAGGCCACTTTCACGGTGGGGGAAGGAGGGTTTCCGAGGAGAAAGTGTCTGTTGGGAGCATGGGGGATGATGCTGAGCAGAAAAAACAATTGATGTCTAGTATGTTGCCTGATAACCGAAATAAAATGAAGAATAAATATGGGAGAGGGTGGGCATTGTTTTCTTTTTTGTTCAAAATACTTTCTTCTCTAGTTCAGGTTGATTGCACAAACGACTTTATTAACCATCAAGGACATTTTTACACTCCAGAGCTGTAAACTGCAGCCTGTAGGCCATATCCGGCTTGCAGTTTGTTTTGGAAAGAGGAATTTCTGTTGGAACACAGCCACGCTCCTCATTTATAATTAGCCCTGCCTCCTTTTGCCCCAGGATGGCTCAGTAGTTGTAGCGGAGGCTGGAAGCCTGCGAAGCCTGCAGTATCTACTCCCTGGCATTTTACAGAGAAAGTCAGCCACCTCTGGTCTGGATGGCAGCTGTGTGAGGAGCCACACGTGCCTCCTTCACTGTCATCATCTCCAGAAGCTATAGCGGCTCCAAGAGCCGCCTAACATAGGTTCCCTATAAATATTTGAGGGAAATTATTGAATGAACAAACAAGCAAGTTAACAAATAGCTGCTCTAGATTGTGTGTGGATGGGAAGCTCCTTTCCCCCCTCCTCACCAAGACGCAGCATTCCCGGCCCATCTCTCTCCCTCCTGCACGACTTTCTTCCTAACACTTACCATTATCCGACATTATATTGTATATGTGTTTGTTTATGACCAGCCTTCCCCAAGGAGAAGGTAAACTGCAAGGAGCTGGGGATGTTGCTTCGTTCACAATTACATCCCCAGTGCCCAGAACAGTGCCTGGAACATAATGGGCCCCTTGTAAATGTTTTCAAATCGACGATCACATTCAGGACTAATCACGGGCAGCTTAGCTCATCCTTAAATGCCCTTCCATTGCTTCTTGGACATGAGCCGTCTCAGCACTAGACCCCAAACCCTGTCTCGCACTGATTTTACACCCTGAGGCACGTCGGTCAGGAAGGTGTGGCTGCGGGAGGTGGGACTTCATCACCCCTGTTTCAGGCACTGCTATTCCCTCTCCCCCGGGTCTACAGCTGCCTCTGCCATAGACGGTATTTATTAGCAGATGTCTTTGGAGTTTAAAGGAGAGAAAAGCCCGTCCTGGGTTGGGTTTTGGGTGTCAGAGGAAGGGAAAAGGAGAGGCAGAAGAAGTGGATTACGCTGGACTAGTGACAGTGCTGTGTATTATTTCTTGGACTTATTTTTTTTTTGGATTTTTTTGAGCCCTCAGCTGAAGCATTCCCAGGAATAGGATCTTGGTCCACTGTCCATGTCAGACTTCCATGTATGTGGCTGATAGCTATGCAGAGAATGGTGAAGTTGGCTTGCTTTCTTTTCCAAATGACTCCCTGGAGAAATAGATACCGAAGAATTAAAGTTGTGTAGGCCAGAAAGGACTTTAGTGAACTGAGTAGGATTTTACCAGTCTGTCACAGTGAAGGCAGTTTGGGACGATCCATTTATACGGAGAGACTGAGAAGTTCACTTGGGGGAAGTCTAAGTTGGCTACAATTCTGGCCAACACTTCATGTGTGGAGATGGGCTTGGGGGCTGTGGCTTATTTCTGCTGTGTCATTTTTAACATTTTTCTCTTTGTTGCACATGTGGCCCAAGAGGGACCCCCTCCCTGGCATTCAGTGCAGCCAAGGCCAAGCAGAAAAATTCCTTGATTATAGCCCTCATTACATCCTTCTTATGAACACTAGTCTTTTTAAAAAGAAAGGCATTCCAAGAGTTATCTTAGGAGCAGAATATAGTTTGGAGTTGGATAGAACCAGCTTTGAATTCTGGCCCTGTCGGTGACTGTGTAGATGGCATCCAGGCCCTTGGACTCCATGTCCTTATGTGCAAACTGGGACTAACAGTACCACCTTCCACTTCGGGCGGTTGTGACGTTTAATGAGATGATACCTGGGATGCGCTTCACACAGAGAAGCCTTCCTTCCCCCAAAGGGATGGGGCTGGCGATGGCTGTGGGAGTTCCCGTGAACACGGCCAAGGGACATGTAGAAGTCCAGGTCACACATGGCAGCCCTGGTTTGAGAAGCTGGTCTGTGCAGTGGGAGATTTTGAGTTTGAATATCCAGAAAAGGTTGGAATTTCTCCCATGTTTGCATTTCAAAGCCAAGGGCAAGGAGCGGTCCATGTTTCCCATAGACAATTTCTGACATCCAAAGGAGGCCAGTGATGATACGGGGCCGCTGTAAATTTGCACAGGGCCTTTTCTTACAAGGGCAGTTGCTATTTGGGGGTCTTCCTAGGACAGTGGGAAGCAGTTTCCCTGCTGTGTGCTTTGCTTCCCTGTTGTATTGTGCCCCCTACCCCCAGCTATTTCCCTGGACACAGGCCTTTCACTTTGGTTTCCCGTTGCATCCCCAGGGCCTAGATCAGAGCCTGACACACACAGCTGGTAGTTGCAGTGCAGTAACTGTCAGTAGAGGCATAAATAAATGTCGTGTTCCCCATTACTAAATCTAAGACATACCAAGTCAATTCGTAGAAATCAGCTGGGAAGAACAAAGCCCAGAGGGACTCAGGGTCTTGTCATCAGTTTCTATGCTACCATTCCCAGCACAGGCAAGCTTTCCTGAGACCTTTTCCAGCCATTAATTTCTAACCTGAGCCCCAGGTAACCAACTGCATGCAAGCACCCCGGACGTTCTTCTTGGTGGCACATGGGCTCCTGGAACTCCACATGTCCCAGTCCTCTGTTGTCCTTCACCACTGTCCATGCTGGAAACCAGCAGGTTGCACCTTCCACCTCCCCAGTGCCCTGGCGGAGCTTCGGAGCTGCCCTGCTGCCTCCAGCCAGGCCCTCAGACTTGCTCTGTCTTGTGCCTGAAAAGGCTTCCCACCTTCAAGCCTTCCGTCAGCTACAGGCTCCTCTCTCTTTGGTTCTCTGTGTAGACATATTGTAAATGAGTGCATCTTCCAAGATCTCACTGCTCTGAGCTGGCCTTCCAGGGAGCAGCTACAAAGGAGAGATTTCCTCTCTAGGAGATTCATGCAGCCTTTTTGTGTTTGTGAACTTGAGTGGTTTCACTGACCTCTCTTACAGGTTTGATTATACAAACCCAAGTTCTCAAGTGCCCAGACTCCAGTCTATTTCCCGGGTTGCTGTTTGAAGGGCTCCCTCTGCGCCCTCCCCCTGCCCCTGTCGGCTTCCATGCTCACTGTTCTGCTGTAGACACTCTCTTGAAGGTCACCACTTCCATTGGTGCCAAAACCTGGGAACTTTGCTCCCCCCCTCATTCTTTTGGACTGTCGGCTGCCTCAGACACGTGGCCAGGCGGCTGCTGCTTCCAGATCTCCTCTCTGCCGGTTCCAAGACGTTTTCTTTTCCTATTTGCCTGCCCACTGTTCTTCTGCTTCCATCACGAACCACCTCCCCTTTCCCACCAACCACGGGCAGCGCCCACACATCAGTCCCTAACCCCCTTTCCCCTTCCCTCTCTGTCGCCTTAGATTGCTGCCTCCCATGACTCTGATGGTCATCTTGCAGGTTTTGACTCCTGAGTCATCACATTTCAGACCTGTCCTCTTGCTAAGTCCACAGTATCACCTCTCCAACAGCCTGTGGAATTGACCCTTGGATTTCTATCTCACCTCCTCCAAGCCTAACTCATCATTCCCCTGCTAAAAACTGGATTCCCTGTTCTCCACCAGCTTCCCCAGTTTTCTACTGTGTTGCAAGACCATCAACATCCCACTACCAAGGTTAAAATCTTATTGTTCCTCAGTGTAGCACAGAGAAAGCACATAGTGCATCTGTGGCATCTTACTACACTGATGGACAGTGACTGCATTGGGGTATGGGTGGGGACTTGATAGTATGGGTAAATATAGTAACCACATTGTTTTTTCATGTGAAACTTTCATAAGAGTGTATATCAATCATACCTTAATAAAAAAAATTTTTTTTAAAAGCTTATTGTTTCTGCCAAATCATTGTCTTCCTCCCCACACTCGGCCCCATCAGCAAGCCCAGCAGGTTTTCCATCGCTGTTCCCGTGTTCTCTGTCACACCCTCCTTCCTCTCCTCATTATCCCATCTAATCTTTCACCCCACTAATCCCTAGTTTCCATTTTTTCCTCTCATCACCCAGCCACCCAGTCTCCTCAGACATGATGCCATCACTCCTGGAAGCATTTCCTCAGGCCCCCTGCACCCAGACTCTCTGCCTCCAGCTGCGACCATCCTTGAAAGGCCAGCCCGATGCCAACCTCTCTCATGTGGCTCTATTCTCTCCAACCCTTAGGCCTTTGCACAAATGGTTCTCTTCATCCCCAATGTCTCTTACCCCTGTTTGTTGAGCATCCCTTATGGAAAAGACCCTGTACCAGGCATGGAGGACACTTGAGTGAAGAGGGGCCAGCATGTTCCTGTGTGACCATCAGCTCAGGATTCCTCTCTCCTGTGAGGGTTTTCACAACTCCCTCCAACTGAGCTATCAGCTCCCTCATCTGTGGGTCAACATACCCTCTCACAACCTACTCTTTAGATTTTGTATGTCTGTTGCCTAACTCAGTGAGCAAGTAACTCTGTTCTGGCATCTAGCTCACTGCATGGTAGTGATTTGTTTAGGTAACTGTGATTTACTGGAAGGTGGGTCTCTTAAAATAATACCCTCTCACTCTGGTTTCTTTAACATCCATCACTGTGCCAGGCAGAGTGTAAGTGCTCAATAACTGAGCAGATGGAGAAACAAATGAATAGATAAATGCATGGACAGACAGGTAGATATGGCAATGGCTAGATTGATGGACAGATAAATAGATGAAAGGGTGGACAGACAAATGGATGGATAAGTGGATAGATAGATCACTGGAGAAAAAATGTGATGGATAGATGGATGGAAGGACAGGCAGATGGGTGGGTAGATGAATGGATGGACACATGGATGGACGAATGGACAGCTGAATGAATGGACAAATGGATAGAAGAAAGGATGGACAGGTGGATGGATGAAAAGGAACTTGCAATTGAAAGACTTCAGTTCAGATTGTTCTTACAACCCCCACCCGTTGGAAGAACACCTTTTAAGATAACTTTGAGATCTGAGCCAGCCTTCAACAACACTGAAAGTAACTAAGTTTATCCATAATTAGTAAGAAAGGGAGTTATGGTTAATTGACTAATATCCTATAGTGGGCCAGTATATATCTCATATATGCATTGCCAATTCTCTAAAAATTAAAATGAATAGAATGTATTTGGAACAAAAACTATGCTAAACAATATACTTAGGGATTCTGAAAACCCTTAGAACCCTTAGTGCTCCAAGGACCCAAGTGAGAATCACTCAGGGGTACACAGGCTGGCATAAACCATTTAAATGCCGTAAAGTGAGGCTTTTTCACTTAAATTAAATACGTAGTGCAAACGACCCACACATTCATAGGCAGACCATTTCTCTGATGATTGGGTTTCTAAAATTAATCTGACAGTATGCAAGAACCTTTCTACATTAATATCCTAATAGAGTATTTGGCAAACATTGGGCAAATTTGCAGACCACTTGTCTGACTCTCCTTGGACACCTCGTAGACACATGTGGCTCAGCAGAGTTCCGCACGTGTGTCCAGCAGTATCTGAAAAAGATGGACCCTGAGGAGGTGAACATGTCCTACTCTTTACTAAAGCCAAGTGCACATGAAAAGTCCTGCCATAAGAGAGGAACCTGCTGAAAGTTTAGAAACTGTCCAGTTTTCCTATGCTTCCTCTCCATCTTAATTTCCAGTTACATGGTCCCAGGCTGGAGTAATGGACTTGCCTTGGATAAAAATGATTTGCTCTCTCCTCATTTTCTCCTTCCTTCCCCTTATTCGTTCATTGCCCTCCTCCTTCCTTCTTTCTACTTTCCTTCCTCTACTGGTGCCTTAGCATTCACATTTCAAAGCATTCCATGTATACTAAACCCTTATCATCTATATTATATATCATGTCCATTTCATTTATCGAGGAAGAAACCATGTTTTATTAGACTCCATAGCTTCAGTAGCTGCAGGACTCAAAAAATGTTTGGTTAGTAAGAAATTGGGGATAGGGTTCCCAGATTTTAATACATATTGCACTGTGTTGCATTTATATATCTAAATATATATAGGAATCCTGTGAATGATGGAAAAAAAAATCTCCATTTTTAAGATGAGAAAACTGAGTCTCAAAGGCATGAAGAGACTATACTGAGTTTGCACAGTTAGTAAATGATAGTCTAAAATGCAGGCCTTTGGAAGTTCACCCCAGTATCCTTCCCTCTCATGTTATTTAAGACCCATGGGGAATAATTCCATAATTTCTGTATGTTATAACAGGTGTGTACAGGATCTTGAACCTTGAGTTAAAGGTTGTGCCATTTCCAACCCTAGACATCAAGAGATGTTGTATGCTTCTGCTAGCCCCTCTTGGAACCTTACCACTGTGTATGAATAAGCCTGGGCTAGCCTGATGAAAAAGGAGGGACCATATGGAGAAGAGCCCAGTTAGCCCAGCTGAGACCATGCTAGATCATTCTAGAACCAGCCTGCCCCTGAACCTGAGAGGGCACACAAACAAGATCAGCAGAGTTGCTTACCCAATCTGCAGCTGACCACAGACTCAGAGAGAGCCCAGTGAACCCCAAAGTATCACCTAGCTGATCCATCATTTCCTAAGTAATGATAAATGCTTATGTTCCAGCCACTGAGCTTTGGGGTGGCTTATTATACAGCAATAGCTAACTGATACGGTCTGTGTAAAGAGTGGGTTTATGTAACAGTAGCATGTGCCACATGCTTTTACCCCATGGCATATACCTGAATCAATGTTGCCTTTATCCACTGGTTAAGGCAAGAAAAAAAATAATGAGTCATTCCTTCGCGTGATTACCACTGCATTCTCCGGTTAAAGCGGGTCCCAGGCCAGCCCAGGTACAAGGGCTGAGGGATGGTCTCCACCTCTTGATGGGAGGAGTTGCAAAATCACAATGCAAAGAGCCTGAGTCTAGGAAGACAAAGAAGGTTCAGGTCCCCTTTGCATTCAAGCCACCACACAAGCATGGACCCCTTTCCAGGCACCCCATTCCTCTTGCTCCATTTCTGCAGCATTTGCCAAGGGGTCATCCTCCCCGGGGGGGGGGGGGAACTCACTGAAGCTGCTTCTCAGAACCTTTTCCTTGCTAAGTACAGTACCTCATCTGTATTGTTAAAAATGTTTTAAGAGGGAAAATATAAGAACATCAAGAACTGCAATTCATTTTCTGAAAATTAATTGAGTTTGGAGGACTGTAGGAGTGAAAATTTGTCCATTAGGATTCCTCATGATAGAGACTGCTGTTTAATATTTGAAAGGCTGTAACTTGCTGTGAAGAATCTGTATGACACAGCAGGATACAGGTTTATCTGGAAAAGTCCACTGCTGAGAAATTTCCTTTGAGCCCCCACCCCCCGAGTCAGATACTTCTTTAAAAGGCGGTCCGTGTCTACTCCAAGAACGAAATACAGAGGGGTGTGCCTGTATCTCTGCTCATTTTATCCTAAAATATGGTTCCTTATTTTAATACTATTTCTTCCTGAATCTGGGCTATCTGCAGTTTTACAAAAAAGTTAAAAAGACCCACCAAATGGCCTTTCAGATACACAAGGATGGCTTCAGCAGAGTGAACTTCAGCCTGATGTAACAAAGAGCTTTCTGCAAATGGCTTATGGAAGTGGACACTGAACTCTCCTTTTCTAAACCAGAGGCTTTAGAAAAAGTTGACTTGATAACTCAGTAAGTGTGCAAGTTTACTCTTGATCAAAAAGCCAAGGGCCAGCCTCACTGTGTCAACTAGCCATTTTTTAGCATTCAGTTTCAAGCCTTCATCTCAGTGCCCATCTCTTGGATAACTGCCACAAACACAAAGCCAAGGACACACCCGCCTGTGAACAGAATTTAGAGAAAGTCTTTACTGATATGAGCCATTGCTGAGGAGGGAATGTGCAAAGAAGTCCAACAGAGTAGGAAGCGAGGCGTATCTCAGAGGCAGTGAGCAACTTCTTCTCATTTGCAAGCTCCTGCTTTTACACAGGCGTGCAAGAATGTTTAATTTTCCCTCGCCTCTGAACTCAGGATACTTCCTGTAGTTCATACAAAACTCTTATCCAAAGAAAAGGATTTGTCACCTATAACAGAGCCTCAGAACTCCAACTCTCTTGCCTTGCAAGGATGGCCACCCGACTGGGCCTGCCCAAAAATGAACTCGGGCACAGCAGGGCTGCCCACACCAGCCCCAACAAGGGAGGGAAAGAGTATTTGGAATTATAAAACAAAGGGATCACTGTCCACTTGAGAAAGGTAAAATCTACAAACTAAAAGCAACCAGTGAAAGGAAAATGTGTTTAAAATTATTTTGAAGGTTTATTAGTGTACTATACCACTTGACTGAAAGAAGTATTTGGCATTTGTACATCCTGATATTTCAGGAGTTTTCAGTTAACTGCTTTGAATAACATTATGATGCTGAGCTGGGCTGGTAGGTCATCGTTAAATTCTCATGCTATGGCCAGACTATTTCTCCTGCATATTTAATATTATGTAAAAATGCTAAATATGCTGCCTGCCTAGTCCCTGGCACTGTGAGCGATGCCGGGTCATCCAGAACTCCGAGCCTGATTGAGGTCACGTGTGTGCCTTTGAAGTCTGCACGTATGTTGCCGGGAGTCATCCAATCATGCACCTTTGTGCATGAAACAGCCATCCAATCACAGGCCTGTGTGCATTAAACAGCCATCCAATCACAGGCCTTTGTACATTAAAACAGCTGTGCAATCATGGGCCTGCGTGCATTTAACAGAGAGCCGCGGGTGCGCTGCATTCAGCCTCTTCCAGGAGACATATATCACTTAGTGGCAGAGAAACCTTATCTGTAGCTTCACTCACTAACCTCTTTTCTTTGTGTATTTCTTAAAGTTTCTACTATAGCAGCTTACATGGCAGGTGGTGTGTTAGGAGAAAGACATATCTCACCTTCCAGAAGGTCCTGATCTTGAGGGAGTATTCATCCCAACTCCACCCAACTTTATAGTGTCCTGGCTATGTAAACTGCTTGAACACCAACCCCTAAATCCTGAAATTATGGGCAAGTAATGTCTCTGTTAGTCATAGATCCACCTGCTTTCAAACCCATGGTTAGTTCATTTATATAATCAGTTCAGGAAATTATTTTTAAATGAAGATTAAATGGTGTTTTTGTATTTTTCTTTCAAGTGTATGGTTATATTAGTTACAGGCCTTCCCACTCATGGCCACCACATAGTTCTAATCACCAACCCAGGCCAAACTCGTACTATTCTTCAGTTAGCAAAAGTCAAGATAAACAAATTCCAGACTTTAATATTCAGACAAGAGTGAATAGATCATTAGGCTTCCTTTTCTAAATTCGGTATAGAGAACTTGATGGATAAAAATACCATCGATGGCATTTTCCTGTTTTCCTTCTTGACATGAAGGAATTTTTAGTGAAAAATTTTCGTCTCTTCCTGAATCCAAGTGAAATCCCCATCTTTTGCCCCTTTCCTGCATTACTTTTTATTGTGCACGTGGAATCAGTATTCCAGATACATGCACAAGTACACACATTAAAATGAACATGGCTTCATTTATTTCCATGATTAGACATTCAAATAAAAGTGCTTGGGTGTCTGTTTTCATATTCATAGGTTGAGATCCGTACATCAGAGGTATTTGTATAAGTGACACTTTTATTACATTCATTTCATTTGCAGTATGATAGTGGGTCATAAATATGTTACTTTTATGCCACCAGATCTGATTTGTAGCGCTTAGCTCTCGCAAGGAGAACACTTGATGTTTATGGAGCACCTTTCGTCCAGGAAGTGCTTTGCAGACTTTGTGTGGGGTTCTACCAGGTGTGTAAATCACACCTAACCCTCTGGATGCCCCACCTGCCGTGTCAGCCTCTGGGCCCCCGCTGTAGGCACAGAGCAGCTAGTGAGTCCCCCCCAGGCCCTGAGATGAGAACAAAATGTGTTGTTGGAAGGAAGAGGTACAGGTGGGCAAAGGCACTCACAGATAGCCACATCTCATCCCACACTCACCTCCTCTTTCACGAAACAGTTTTTGAGCCCCCACTGTGGGCTGCATGCTGGAGTAAGCCCTGGGCACACAGAGATGAATAAAATGTGGCCTTGCCTTCCAGATATTCCCAGACTGGGAGGAGAGAGTGTGTGGAATTCTAACTGCCCCACTTCCTTGGGGGAGCTGGGACTCTGAGGGGGCAATGGGGGCCCCATCCCCGCCTCCTGGGCCTTCCTAGGCACTCACTGGGCCTGAAGGCACTTTGTCCAACCCCAGGTCCATCATAGGTGTATTGGGCCTGTGCCAGCTGGGTGTCATCAGAGTGAAAGAAGAGACCAACCATCAAACATCACGGGCAGCCTTTGGGGCTGAGCACCAGCTGCCCAGCCCAGACTTGCAGAGAAGAAAATCCTGGACCCCCACCCACTGGCCCCTCCTGCCCGTCAGCTTATTCTCTCCTTCCCCGCATCAGCCCCACCCCTACACACACACACACACACACACACACACACACACACACACACACACACACACACACAGTGTGACCCGCATCAGCCCCACCCCTACACACACACACACACACACACACACACACACACACACACACACACACACACACACACACACACAGTGAGACCCACACAGCATCCCTCAAGGCCCTTAACCACATGGTGGAGTTGCATGTTCAATGGACGCAGCAGAACCCAGAGGTTAAGGGTGAGGACCCTGGAGCCAGGTGTTCTGAGTTCAGATCCACATGACTGACAGGATCCATGACCTTGGGCAACCTACTTACCTTTCTGTGCCTGAATTTTCTCATCTGCAAAATGGGCATAATGTACTTATCAGGCTGTTGTCAGGATTGGATGACCTAATGAGTGGAGGCTTCCACGAGTGCCCAGAGGTGCTGTGGTAGTAGACATGAACACTTTCCGTGTTACAGTGAATAGCATCCAGTGTCAGTCACAGTACATCCGGTTATAGTGAAGCCGACATCCTTCCTATCACTCTTATGTGGCTGATGTCTGTCTCCCAGCAGCAGTGAGCTACATGCAGCAGGAACCATTTGGGGGACTCACCCTTTCATTCCCCACCATAGAAGGCACATAGGTGATTCTCAAAAAATATTTGTTCAATGAGTGAATGAATGGACAGAACAATGAAGGAACAAATAAGACCATTTGGTGCCACAATGAGATGGCTTCTCTAAAAGCATTCCTCCTGCTTACAGCCACGGGCCCCACAATAATGCCTACAAGTCCTTGGCATTCAGGGCCACCACTCTCCAAGGGCAGGATCTTAAATTCTTCCCAAGGGACCAGCCTGCACCAGCCTTTACAGCAGACTCGCTCTCTGCACCTCGCACACCACCTGCCCATCGCCAAGGGTGCTGTCACCAACCCAAGATGGCACAGGGAGGGGCCAGCTCCTGTGGGAGGGCAGCCGTGGCCCTGGTGCTCCAGCCAGGTTCCTGCAGTACCAGTGTCCCCCTGCCTCACACTGGTGCCACACAAGGGTGAGCTCCTGCCCCCGCCAGCAGCTGCTGACCATGAGCCCCAAGGCTGGGCAGAGGTGCCGTCCCTGGGCCTGGTGTCCGAGGCCCAGCATCCTCTCTGTGATTCTGGTGATTCCTGGCAGCTGCCCAATGCCAGGCCCAGATACTGTGCCTGCATTCTACAGTGGTTTAAAACCTTTGAGCGAAGCAGCTGCTAAAGCCACATGTTTAGAAAAGTTGTCCATCAATTTAGGAACCTTTACATAATTGGAGCGTTATCACGAGGGATTACTGCATTTTGCAATTGCAGAGGAGTTTCCAGTAGCCTCAGGAGCCTTCTAGTCATGAAGACATTCTGAGGTCAGGCACTTTGCTTGGAGAGGGCAGGAACAGTCTGGAAGGGAGCAGGAACTGACACACTGGTCCCCTGGCAGCTGGCCAGCTGCTAAGAGTGCTCCAAGTCTAGGCCCCAACCACAGAAGATGGGGCCCTGGCTCTGTGGCTGTCATTTTGTAAAAGGTGGGAACTGTCACTGCACAGCCTGGCCAGGTGCCGCCCACTTGGTGCCCAGCTGCCATTCACTAAGGGCCCCTTGCCACCTGCCCTCACCTCTCACCCTCTGGCATGGTGTAGATGCTCGATGGTGGCAACTCACAGAATGCCCCCACCCCTCACCCTCCCAGGCAGCCCTCTGGAGCTGTGTATGCTCATCTGAGTGTTCCAGGTAGTTTTGCAGGGGGCCTGGAGGTGTGGGGGACGCAAAGCAGGATACTTGGAGTCCAGGTGCGGGTCTCAGACCAGCCCAGGGCTGGGATGGCAGGGGATTCTGTGTGTGGCTCTTCTCTCTGCTTTCCTGTGTATTCCACTGAAATCCTGACTCGGCTGCTTCCAAGCAGAGTGTAGATAAGGAGTTATAGTGCCCACCTCGCCCAACTCCCTGTGGAGTTGATGAGCTGCAGTGCTCAGATGCTACACAGACAGGAGGTGATGGCACTGCCACTGCTATGGTGAGTGGTCCCTGGTGCTGCCTGCCTGCCGGGTCCTGTTGGAGTGGTTCCTAGCATTCAGCGACCCTTGGCCTCCAGGGATCTGGGGCTTTTCTGTTGTTCTTGTTGTTTTATGATGTAGTTCACAGTATAAAATTCATCCTTGTAAAGTGTGCATTTCAGTGGTTTGTCATAGATTCACAAGGTTGTACCACCATTACCACCATATAATTCGAGAGCGTTTTCATCTCAAAAAGAAACCCCATATCCGTGAACAGTCACCTCCTATTTCCCAACCTACCCACCATAGGCAACCACTGATCAGTGTTCTATGTACGAATTCGCTTGTTCTGAGCATCTCACATAAATAGAATTGTTTAATATGTGGCCCTTTGTGACTAGCATGATGTCCTCAAGGTTCCTCCCTGTTGTCACAAGCATCAGACTTACTGTTTTTACAGCCAGTAATATCCCATTGTGTGAATAGACCGCATTTTGTTCATCCATTCATCGGGGGATGGACATTTGTGCTGTTCCCACTTTTTGGCTATTTTAAGTGAGGCCACCGTGAACACTTGGGTACACATTTTACAGAACATACATTTTCTGTTCTTTTGGGTACTAGGAGTAGGGGTGCTGGGTCATCTGGTAACTCTGTGTTTAGCGTTTTGAGGCACTGCCACTGTTTTCCTCAGGGCTGTGTTTTGGAGGGGCCCTTGTTGCTTAGATATGACTTTGGCATTAGCTGCAAAGAGGGTGACTTTGAAAGAGGGTCTGAGGCAGGGCCCAGGGGAAAGGGGGTCTGATAACCTCCACTGAGAGCCTGTGGTGCTCACATGCTGTCTTCAGGCCAAAGCCACCCCCATCCCCGCCTCAGACCGGGCTGCCTCACCTGCGCCCTGCACCTGCCGGGAAAGGCCTGGGCATGAGGCCACTCTGCCCTGGAAGAGAATACATTTGAGGCTGAGGAACCTAACACAGGCTTTGTCCCCTCATTCTCAATCTGGAAATATTTAGAGCCAAAGAACAGTATCATTTCAGATCCTGGAGGGAGGGGATCCTCAGGTGAAGAAAGAGCATGTCAGCTGTGGAAGCATTCCTTAGCCTCTCTGAGGTACAAATGTCTTCATCTGTGAAATGGGTTTAAAATTGCTGCCCGATAAGGGGGTTATGTGGCTGCAGTCCCAGTACTCTGCTCGCTGGTGAGGCTGTGGGTGGGCAGCTTCCACACACGCCGAGGTTTTTCAGGACTGTTCGTGTCCTCTTCCCCCACTTCCATTCCCACCTCTCCCCTCCCACCTTTTCCACTCTCCCAGGGCCCGCCTGTCACTCTGCCCTCAGCTGCTGCCTGAAGCACGGCCTCGGGAGCCTCACAGTGTGGGCCCAGGGAGCTGCCAGTTCTCAGCTGGCCGTGCTGGGTGCCCCTGCCAAGGCGAGCCTGGCCAGCCTTCCTTAGGGCTGTTGGGTTGTGTCCCAGGTCACGCTGGCAGGGTGCAGAGCCAGGCTGTGTCTGGCCTGGCCACCCGTAGGTCCCCAGGGAATGCCGACTCCCAGAGGGGGTCCCCTGGGCTGGGTTTCCCTGTTACCTCCTTGGGTCTCAGTTTCCTTCTCCAGGGGATCCTAGCCAGAGGCCAGAGCTTTGGGTTACACTCAGATTGGAAGTCACCTGAGAGGCCTGTGTGGGGAGAGGGAGCCAGGGGGATGTGCCGGGACAGGGACACGCCTGCTGAGGCCCAGTGGGCCAGACAGGATGTGGCTGAAGTGGACAAACCAATGGGTGGTATTCCAGACCAACGGGTTGTAATGCGAGATTTGTTATTTGCAAAGATATTTAAAAGTAACAAAGATGGCACGAATAACACAGTTTAGGAAGCAGAAAAGCAAAATCCATAATCTCATTACCTTTAAGATGAATTTCTTCAGAAGTGCCAGTCAGTGCATTCAGAAAATTAAAAGGCAAACAGCAAGCCAGAGGGCTGCTCTGGGAAGCCCTGGTTATGGGCCCGGGGGCTTGGCTCAGGGGTATGTCTCCCGGCAAAAGGGGCTCCCGTGTAATGCCTCTCCAGCTGTCCCTTCTGGGACTGGAAGAAAGGCCCTTGGGAAACCCTCTCTTCAAGGGATCCATCCACAGAGAGAGTTCTCTCCAAACACTGCAGCACTTGGGCTTTTAAAGGGTGAGTCTGAACTCTCGGTAAGACCTGGCCAGCCGGTGCACACAGACAGACCGCATGCTCTGCTTGGGAGGCATGTTTATGGCACCTTTTCCCACTGATCCTCTGCCAGGTGTCTGGCGAGCACAAGGTGGCACAGGGGTATGGGGGTACAGGGGCGTTGGAACTCAAGGACACAGGTCACGGAGTCACAGGGGCATGGGACCTCCTGGCCCAGGTGGTGCGGGCGGCCGTTGGTGAATCCTGATGTGCCTTCTCTCTCATTTCCAGCTGTTAGGAATGACAGAAACAAGAAAAAGAAGGAGCCTTCGAAGCAAGAATGCACGGAGAGCTATGAGATGACAGCAGAGATGGACGATCTCACAGAGAAGATCCGCAAAGCCCACCAGGAAACCTTCCCCTCGCTCTGCCAGCTGGGCAAGTACACCACGGTGAGAGCCGCTTGCCGCCGGGCTGCTGGGAGGATGGGCGCAGTCCTATGTGCATGCTCGCCCTTGCTCTCTCTCCCCCGACCCTGAACCTGACAGGGATGGCCACCCAGGTGTGCGGCTGAGTAGGACGGCTCTGTGGTCACCTCCCTCTGTGTGGCATCTTTGGACAGTCCCCAAGTAGGATGGCATTTCTACCAACTCACATATACACATTCACTCAAGAAACACAGATCAATCATGTATATGCCAGGCCGTGCGTGGGGCCCTTGGTGACACAATCCCCATAAGGCCACTGCCCTGAGGTAGAACAGGGGGTTGGTGCCTGATGGACACCATACAGAGCCGGGGGCACCCAGAGGGGCAGGGCTTAATCTTTAGAAACATGCACCCAGCTGTCAGATCCAGCCAAGACTCCGGGTCAGGGGTCTGGCTTCCAAGAGGGGGCGTGTAAAACCCCTAAGCCTGGGCCTGGAATAGCACAGGCATGACCCTGCCCTGGGGAGGGAGTGGCCCCCTTCTGCTCCTAGAGGTCTGCTAGGAGTGGCTTTCACTGAGGTTAGAAATAAAGAGATACAGAGAGGTAGAGAAAGTGGGAACAAAAGGTAGAGGCACCTGTTGGCTGGTGTGGGTGTGCGCATGGAAATGCTGTGAGGTCCTCTCAATTTTTTAAGGTAGTTTTTGCATGTATTGTGTTCATTGGAGTCTGTTCCCAGTGCTTGGCATGTAATGGGCACTCAACAGACATTTGGTGGATGAGTGAGTGAGTGAAGGTAACTAGCATTTTGTTCTGGCTTCTGTAACTGTCTTAGGTTGCTTGCCCAAGATGCTAGTAAACACATTTTTAAAAATCCAAATCTTGCAGCATTGGTGGCATTAGTGGCTAGTGTGCCAGGAAGAGCACAGTGGGAAAGGGCACGCAGATGGAAGGCGGGCCGGTGATGCCAGGGAGAGAAGGGCCGTGAGGCAGCCCGTGGAGCGCGCTCAGCCTTGCATTTGGATGCTGGTGCCACAGCTCGATGTGCCAAACGGGAAGGGTGGCCGGGAGCAGGCCCAGGGGTTCTGCCAGGAGCTCGGGCCTGGGGCATGCTGGGGCAGCTTCTCAGGTGAGCATGGGTGCTGAGGCTGCACAGAGGTAGCATGGAGTGTGAAGGGCGGACACTGGCGGTAGCCCGGACCCCTGGCCAAACCAAAGACCGAGTCAGGAAACAGGAAGAGCTGCGGACAGCACTTGCCAAACCTCACTGGGCTGAAGCGCCTGGCCAGCTTGCGAAGATGCAGGTTCTGGTGCAGCCGCTCGGGGTGGGGCATTTGTAACAGGTTCCCAGGGGGTGTGAGGCTGCTGGTCGGCAGACCATGCTCTCAGCAGCATGAGCCACACTTTGAGCAGCACGACCCTGGACAGCCCAGGACAAGTGTCTTTCCTTTCTTCTTCCTGACCCTAGGGGTCTGGGTGATCCCCAGACACAGGCACACCTCACCCACCGATTTGTGAGGCTGTGACCAACTCTGCCAGGCCCAGAAAGGCTCTTGACTCAGTGGATGAGCCGCCCTTGAGCCCGGGCAGTGCCATCCTCGTCCAGAGCAGACACAGCAGCCCAAGCCTGACACCATAAGGGAGCTCTTGTGTTAACCCAGGAGGTGAAGCAGGCCCAGGAACCGAGAGGTGCCAGGGGTTAATGCCATGTCAAGACCAAGGACAGTAGAACCAGAAGACTGTGGTTTAAATCCTTCTCAACCACCAGTCAGCCATGTGACAGTGTGCAAGTTACTTAACTTCTCTCAGCCTCATTTTTCCCATCTTTAAAATGGGGATAACAAAAAATGGTTAGGAAGATGAAATGAAGCAGTTCATGAAAACCTTCTGTGAAGGGCCCTAGAAATATCTGTACGGCAGTGGTGTGACAGTCCCATTCACTGGTCCTGATCTCCAGGACCTGGTGCCATGCCTGGCTTATCTTGCACCAACGAGAAGCAAAATGATTACTAAGTGGTTCCAGGGAGCACTTTGTGTGTTCCTTAGAGAAATAGTGATTGAGTGTGAATTGTGTTCCAGGCACTGGATTGGGCTAAGTATTAAGTGAGCGGCCAAAGAAATAGGAAAATGAGCTGAGCCTGCTGTGGGAAAGGACAAGAGGAGAAGAGAGCAGGTGCTCCGGGGTGGTGGGATGCTGAGGGAGCGTGGGACCGGAGAACCAAGAGGCCTGGCAGAGTCTCAAATGCCAACTGAAGTATTTGTGTGCTAGCCTGTAAAGAATGGAGAGAAATCAACAGTTTGTGATCAGGTATCTGTGTTGGCATCGTTACCATTACAGCTGATATTTATTGAGCATTGACTGTGTACCAGGGACCATGTGCTCTCAATGTATTAATTCTTTTCCTCTTTACAAGGACTCTGTGATGTGGGTATTGTTGCCTCCATATTGCAGATGAGTAAACTGAAGTAGGATATTATTGTCCCCATGTTACAGATGTGTAAAGGGAGGTGTGGAGGGGCTGAGAACTCTCCCCTTGTCTCATAACCAATGAGTGCGACTTCTTCGTGAACAGTCTGACCCCAGGGATAGCCCTTCTCACCACCACACCATATACAGAATGCATCAAGAGGGTGGTTCACAAGATGAAGTGGAAACAGGAGCCTTTGGGCATCTTGTTAGGAGGGGGCTATTACCCAGGAAGCAGTCAAGCTCCAGAAAAGACACAGTAAGAGAACAATCAAAGTAAGGAGGGCCTCCTGGAAAGGGAAACTTTTGAGCCAGGTCCTGAGGTGAGAGACATAAAACAATCCCTGGGATCATTTTCTACACGTCAGGCATCCCCTGGTCTTCCCCAGGTGGGGGATCGAGTGAGGCCCTGACTCGCCTGCCAACCAGGTGAAATTATGCCTGCTCTAGTCTGGAGGAGGGAAGGCAGACACAGTACGGCTGCTCCCTTCCTAGAACACACACCCTGCTGTGACTTGTCTTCCCCCAGGACCTGGGGCCAGAGAGCGCCTTCGCAGCAATCCCCCGTTAGCCTACACAGCTCCTTCCCACCCAAAAGCCAGCTAGAGCATCTGGCCAGCCCCACGGGGCTTCTACACCTTCTGTCCCCCAGGCCTCCCTCTGAAATCTGATAGCCTCTCATGGCTTCTCATTACTCCTGAGATAGCCTGATTCCATCTGCTTCCAGGCCGCAAGGCTGCTGCCCAGCCTTCCGAGGTGGGGCAGGAGCTGTCCGGGCTGCAGCTCTGCAAGAGGCTGGCCTCAGGCTTCTCTGGCTGCCAGAGCTGCCAGGCTCACGGCTCAAGTGTGGGGTGGGCATTGACACCGCGGGAGAGCCCCCACCCAGCAACAACTAGAAGCAGGCGGTAAATGCCTGGGCTTCCTTGCTCCTGGGGAGGATACCCCTTAGGTCTTCTCTAAGCTGTCTCCCAAAGTCCCCCAACAAGATGGAGGAAAATGCCCACAGGGTGACCTTTCCTGGCCACCTTCCCCATCCCTACTCCCCCTCCAGGAATTCCTGGGGTCTCTGTCCAAATAAGTGGCTTGCATTCAAAGCCTAGTCTCAGTCTGCTTCTGACCCAAGACAGAGGGCTCCCTGAGGGCCTCTAGGGCCCCTTCCTGTTAATCCCTCTTTGGGGACAAGGCACCATCTGTCCTCAGTAGGGCACACAGTCTTCAGCACTTTGCAGGGACTTTCTGCACCTCTTTGGATCAAGCAGGGAAAAATGGAAATACAAGTTTGATCTCCAGAGGATGGGCCTTACCTGCGGACACCTGAATTCTATCCAGATGTACTGTGCCAGCCCGTGGGATCCCAGCTGCTCTGATACAGTCTTTCACCCACTCTCCTCTTTATTTCTACCCTCTGTACACACAGATAGCTCTGATTTTACTGTGAGCAACTTCAAATCCTTTCTGGAAGTAGCAGGAGATGTAAGTAAATAACAGCAGCCACAACACACTCTCTGTAAGCTCTGCGTTCCGAGCCAAGCATATCTTTATCGAGAGCTTTTCGAAGATAGGCAGGTGCTTCCACTGCCGGGAAACTTCCCACCACCTTTGCCAGACTGGGATCCCTGTCAGATGCCTTTGGATAAGTGGGCAGGAGAGGAATTGAAAAGGTAACTAGACCTCTGAAAGAGAACTTCCTTTTCTTCCCTAATCAGGGCAGATGTGGGGCAGACGGTCAGGCCCCAGGAGGCAGCAGGAATGGGTGGGGGAGGCAGAACCATAACGTCCGGCCACCCTCCCCAGCCGGGCCTGGGCAGGGCTCACCTGCAAGCTCTGAGCGAGCCTCTGGGGGAATATTTCTGACCAGAGATCTCCACTCCAAACCAAGGGGAGGTGGCGGCGGGGAGGGGGTGTTCCACGTGGAAAGATGGGAGGCAGGGGAGTGGCTCTTTATAGATGAGCTCTCCAAAGGAGAATAAAGGGGCAAACCAGAGGTCACATGCTAGCTCTGTAACCTGTTTACTCTGCTTCCTTCGGTCGAACTCCGGTGACTCTGTCACCTGGGCTCTAGGGCCTCATAGACCCGGGTTCAGATCTTGCCTCTGCCACTTAGGGGTTGCAAGACCTTAGGATTGCCATTTGAGCCTCAGTTCCCTCACCTGTATGATGGGATTTGAATGCCTACCTCATGGGGTTGCTGGGAAGGTTTCATGAGAAAAATATATCAGAGGGCCTTGCACAGTTTCTGGCAGAGGTGTGCAAAGTGGACAGGTCTGCTCTTGGTCCTGCTAGGAACGCCTTGTCATTTTTTAGAGCCTCAGGCACGGCGTCCAGAGAAGCCAAGCAGTGGGATGGAAATCGCGGCAGTTCAGCTGGCAAGGCCGGGCCTGGGCTGTCTGCTTGGGGCTGTGTTTGCTCCTGCGTCCCACGGCTCTGCCGCACGTGGGCTGTTCATCACCCTGCAGAACTTGGTGGGACATAAGCTGCCCGCCGAGGGGCTCGTGAAGTTGAGCTAGGGAGATTTAAGGGGCTCTTAATCTACTCAGAAAAATGACCACCAGCAGAATCATTAAACAAGCAAAAGACTTTCCAGGAGACGAGTGCTTTAAGAAAGAAAGGATATTATGAGCAGTTCTGGCCATTTGTGGACTTGGCTTGCATTTTAGAGAACTAGCCCTGGAATCAGCCAGTGAATCAGAAACTGACACTCAGGAGATCAGCCTCCCAGGGAAGATGCACCTGCTGGGGTAAAAGATCAGGGGGTCAGGAGGCCTGGGTTCTAATCCTCACTGTGCCCCCTCCCAGTTTTCTGACCTTGAACCAGCTCTTACCTTCTGGGAGCCTATTTCTTGCCAGTAAAGACACCTGCCCTGGCCGTATCGCCTAGACCATTCTTTCATTTTCCCACACACATTCACTGTCTATCTTCTGCATTAGTTCCCTGGGGCTGCTATGACCAAAGACCACAAACTGGGTGGCTTAAAGCAATAGAAATGTATTGCCTCTCAGTTCGGGGAGCCAGAAGTCTACAATCAAGGTGTCAGCAGAGCCACACGCCCTCTCGGATGGCTCTAGGGAAGAATCCTTCCTTGCTTCTCTTAGTTTCTGATGTCAAAGTCAATTTTAGGCGGTCCCTGGCTTGTAGATGCTTTACTTCCCCTCTCTGCCCGTGGTCATCTTGTTCCCATGTGTCTTCATATCATCTTCCCTCTGTGCATGTGTCTCTCTGTCCGAATGCCCCCTTTGTACAAGGGCAGCCATCGTGTTGGATTAAGGTGGTGGTACCTACCAAGAGAGGGTGTAGGGAGAATGGAAGGGACCTCATCCCAAAGCTCTTAGAACAGTGCTGCCACAGCAAGCCCAAGAAGGTTCTGTAAGAAACACACAGAATGGAGAAGGAGAATGTGGATGATGGGAACTCTGCAGGCAGAACTTAAAACAGCATCAACCTCTTGGAATGGTCAAAAAGCAAAGACCTTGAGCCCAGGAAGAAGGTCACCTTAGCGGATGTGCCCAAATTCCCAGGGACCCTTAACTCTATTCCTTTGAAGGATTTTGTGGTTCCTTCTTGGCTAGAAAGGAGCAGCAGGCAGGCCTGATGAAGCTCCACTAGTGCCCAGGAGCAGCCACAAGTGGGAATTAAAGACACCTCCACTTGGGGTCTCGTTCTGAAAGAAAGTCCAGTCATAAAAGCAGTTCCTGGCGGCTGAGCACCAGGCCACCAGAAGAAAAGGATCCATTTATGAGACAAAAATGGCAGTTTAACTGGGTTTCATAATGGGGTTGAGTTCCTTCCTGCTCGAGGTGGGCTAGGTGGCGGCCCCTTGGGAGCAGGCATGCAGCAGCACCGTGGGAGGTGGGCCTGCAGGGGGGTGTCCAGCTGGGGGTGGGGGCAGGGGTTTGCGGCAGGCCTGCCTCTTCCCGTTTTGGCTTCAGCTGCGAGGGCCCTGTTGCCTACCCCCTTCCCCCTGGAACGCCTTCCTGCCCACCCAAACAGCCATTTGCTGCAGCCCAGAGATAATATACAAGCCATTTTAAACCTCATGCCTATGAATTCAGCAACCAGTATAATAAAACACCAGGTTATTTTGTGTTTTATTAACTGCCTCTTCCCTTCAGTTTGCATAATAGTGAGTTAGATTTACATGCCATTAAGACGGCTGTGCATTATTTTTAATAGAAGGTAAGACAGGCTTCTCTCCCTCAGCCCAGAGCGTGATAAAGTAACCTCATACGGGGCTGATGAAGATTTCGTTCACACTCGCTGGCTTGTGGCGATGGCTTTTTTTCCAGATGGATACTCTATTGTAAAATGATTTCCCACCGTAAGCTCGCTTCTCTGTCCCTCTCTTCCATGTCATCTTCCTACGAACTGGATAAACTGCCTATTAAATTTAATTACAGCCCAAATGGCCGCACATCTTGATCTTCAGCTCCCCCGAGTGTACTGCATCCCACCAAGGTCCTTGAGGAAGGAATAAATAAATCCGAGGCTGCATGCCTACTCTCTGCGAGGAGTGTTGTGGCAGGCGGCACTAGCGTCCGCCTCTCCTAGGGCTCCTGTGGCACCTCCCATGCAAGCTCCTCCTTCGGGCTTTCTCACCAACATTAGAAAAAGCTAGTTTTCTTGGCTCTGCGGGTGGATTTCCACTGAGGTGGGGAGCTGAAGCTGTTGGTCTGGGGCGCATGGTGCCCTTCACAGAACTCTGTAGTTTGTTAGAGGCCTCAGCGCCCGGCCTGGGGAGCCTCGCCCTCTGTTGGATGGTTCCCTTCTGCCCCTGGAGGCAGCAGAGGCCTCGCGAGCAGGCCTAGCCACAGCCCGGGAGAGCTTCGGCCTCCGAGTGTGAGCTGTTCTGACACATTTTAAGCCAGCAAGGACTTGTGGGAACTCCATTCACTCGTTGATTCACTTAACATATGTTTATTGAGCCCATGCTTGTGCCAGGCCCTGCTCTGGACACTGATGATGCAGCAGCGAAAGGTGAGACAAGAGCTCCCTATAAAGAAGTAAACAATAGAGGCCAAGAGAGACAGTGCTGTAAACACAAGGCAGCAGGATAGGGCTGCGGGAGAGTGTCCGCAGGGTGGGGGGTGCGGGTACTATAATCTCAATTAGGAAGCACGGAGGGCTCAAGAGAAGGTGACATTCAATCACAGAAGGCAGGAAGGTGGGGGGTGCATCTTGCAGATATCTGGGAGAAGGGCAATCCAGGTGGAGGGCGCCGCCAATGCAGACCCCGAGGCCAGAGCATGCCCACATGTGCAGGGGTAGCCAGGAGGCCCATGGCGCTGGGGTGGAGTGAGCAGGAGGGCGAGTGGCAGTTCACGAGGTCAGACGGCAGCGGCCAGATCTGGGAGGGCCTTGCTGGCCACTGAGAAGACTTTGGCTTTCAGTCTGCGTCAGATGAGGAATCACTGGTGTTTCCTGCAGCAGTGACTTGCTCTGACTTGTGTTTTGAAAGGATTGCGTTATTCCTTAGGTGTGACTAGACTGTAAGGAGGCCAGGGCGGAGTGAGGGAGGCTGGTGAGGAGGCTGTTGCGGGGATCCACGCAGGAGGTGATGGTGGCTCAGACCAGGATGGTAGCAGCAGAGGTGGGGCATCTTCTCTAAGTGTGGACAGTTCTTCTGGGCAGAATCTGAAACTCCCAGACCGAAACCATCTTAGGCTATAACCACACATTCGTCGGAATTTTTCCTGTCCCAGGTTATAGGAACCCAAACTCAAATCAACTTAGATTTTTTTTTTTTAAGCCCTCGTGTGGATCAGGTGTGGTGGACCCGGCAGCGAGCACCTTCAGAGCTGGCCCGCTCTTCCCCTGCCCTCACGTCGTGCACCTCGGCTTTCCTCTGAGCTGGCCTCGTTTTCAGGGAGGCCTCCACCGGGTGGTAAAGCCCCGTGTAACCCGCGCTCACAGGGAGCTTCGCGTCCCCAACTGTTCCAGCCACACTCTGAGAACTGAGCTTCAGCGGCCTGCTCTGCGTCACCTGCCCTCTTCCGAACCAGTCCCTGCAGGCAGCAGGAGGGGCTCTCTGACCGGCAGGCCAGAGTGGGATGGAGGGAGCCCTGGAGGGAGGGAGGCAGCCCCACCCAAAGCCCAGGGCGGAAGGAGGGTAGGAGCGGACCCAAGGACTGCGGGGGCTGGACAGCGGGAGGCGAATCCCCCGGATGGCCTGCAACCCCATTCACCCCGGAGATGCTGCTCTGGACAGTACAGAAGGGAAACAAGGCCAAAAATTGGAGTGCGGTCCTCACTGACTACACGAGGAAATCTAGGTTGAGGCTTGTGTCAGGCAGCAGTGGGGGGGCCAGTAAGGGGACTTCGCTGGCCATGTTGCCTCTGCACCTGTGGCTGGCGGAGAAGGCAGGCAGCGCCGAGAGCGGGGTGGGGGTGCTGAGGAAGGGGCCACACCAGGCACCAGGGTTTGCTTCCTGTCCTCTGGAATCCTACCTTCATGTTCCCGGCAGTCCTTGAGGGCAGGTCGTATGGACCCCTCTTCACAGGTGGGGAGACTGAGGCACAAGGAAGGGCACTGCCTGGGGGAGCACACCTGTCAGGTCTGCTAGGGCTCGGTAGGCCAGACAGAGCTGGGATCCACGTCCGGCGCCGCCCCCGCCCCACGCCCCCAGCACGTCACCCCCTCTCTGAGGGGAGCTTCCCCCGCCCTACAGTGAAGCTCGCGGCCGCCTGTCCCTGGGCGCTGTGGGCCTCGGCCGAGGTGCGGTGTGGCGCATGGCAGGGGCCCGCGTGGTGAGGCTCGGGCAGCAGCCGGCGCCGCCCCTCGTCTGGGCTGTTCCGCTGCTACACGCCTGCCCCGGGCTGCCTGCAGGGGTCCGCACCTCCTCTGGAAACAGGGGGGAAGGTCCCCAAGTGGAGCGGAGAGCTGTACGAGCGGAGGACCCCAGCCGGGAGGTGGCCGTTTGAGAGGAAGGAGTCCCCTCAGTTTCCTCTGTGGCAATCAAAAGACAAGGCATCGTGCGGGAACGTGGGTCTGGGGTTCCTGCGTGGGAGCCACCGAGGGACTAGAGGGCCAGGGGCGCCCTGTGCGGCTGCAGCAGCTGCGCGGGGCGCGGAGCCCGGCCGGCCCGGGTCGCTGAGGACCGCGGGAGAGTAGAACTTCATCGTTGAAGCATTTCGTTTTTCCTCTTGTTTATCGACACTACTATTCATCTTTAATTTTTATTATGAAAAGTTAATAGTAATAACTTTATTAAAATAGGAAAGTGGAGAAATAGAGTAATAGGAAAGCAGAGAGACTAGAACAATGACCGCTGTGATCACTGCACAGCCAGCCCAGGTTTCATCGTCCATCCACACTCTTACCATCACAAGTAATTTGGAAGTAAATTACAAACACCTTATTTTGCCTGGAAATATTCTAACAGGCGTTCTAAGTGATAGAAACTCTGGCAAACATGCTTAACAGCAGGGCTGTCATTATTCCTCCTGAAACCAGGTTAAATCTCACACACCTTAATAGCTCTGATCTCCCATATTGGTATGGATGTCACAATTTCTTTATTTATTTGAATCCAATCAAAATTCAGATAAGGTCTACACCTAGGAATTGGTTCATAAGTCTCCTAAAACCCAATTTTTTCCCCCAAGTCAAATTTATTGGGGTATAGTTTACATAATATAAAACTTATCTTTTTTAAAGATAAGTTTGATAAATTCGGCAGAAGTATAGTTAGGTAACCACCACCCCAGTTAAGACGTAGGACATTTCTGTCACTTCCAAAAGTCCCCTCATGTGCCTCCGTGGCACACTGTCCCCACCCCAGCCCCTGGAAACCACTGATTGGTTCTCTGTCACTGCAGTTTTGACGTTACCTGAACACCCTGTAAGTGGAGCCATCCTGTATATAGGCTTTTGTGTCTTCTTCCCCTTGGCATAATGCTTTGGTGGCCCATCCACGTGGCAGGAGGTTCCAGTGTTTACTTGGTGCCTGCTGATGAGTGTTCCATTGCATGATTGTGTCACAGGTTAGCGTTCATTGGCTAATGAGCACCTGGGTTGAGTGGCTTTTAATCTGTAGGTTTCTCTGTCCATTTCCCTCCCCCCTTGCAGTGTATCTGTTGAACAAAAGGAACTGCTCAGTTGGTTTTCTGAGGTCTCCCCGAATCTGGATGCTCACAGTCACATCCCCCATGGTGTCATTTGTTGTGTTCCTCTGTCTCCTGGATTTCCTTCAGTCTGATCTAGAGGCTCGCTCTGATTCTGATTTGACCATTTCATAGGTGATGGTGTGTTTCCATCAGGACACTCACATGACAGGTTGCCTCTTTTTAAGATAATAGCAACCACTGCAGGGCAGTGCCTCAAGCTGTTTATTCATCAGGGTTATAAAATGATATCATTCATTCATTCATTCATTCATTTATTAGCTGGAATAATTGCATAAAGAGCAAGTCCCCTCATCTGCTACTTGATTATCCAGTGGACCAAAGATAAAACTGAGCATTTTTAAAAGATGAATCTAAGCTAAAAACTCAACTATCCCACCAGGAAGCTCTCTGGTCACAACTAAGGTCAGAGCATTAATAGGAAGCATGTTGAATTCTCTGCCTTCTGTTGGGCTTCCCAGAAACTACCTCTGACAGTGCTTTTTCTCCCTCTTAGAATTCCAGTGCTGACCATCGAGTCCGACTGGACCTGGGGCTCTGGGACAAATTCAGTGAACTGGCCACCAAGTGCATTATTAAGATCGTAGAGTTTGCTAAACGTCTGCCAGGCTTCACCAGCTTGACCATCGCGGACCAAATCACCCTGCTGAAGGCCGCCTGCCTGGACATCCTGGTACGTGCCTTTCTGAACTCTCAGTGGGGGAGGCTGGGCAGGGTAGGAGGGGACTGATGCTTTGAAGACCTCTTGAGGCTTGGGTGTCCCCAGCCTCTCTTTCTGCCTTTGCACACTGAGTCTCACCCTCTGCCTGAGTCCCAGTTTGATTGCCAAAGGCTGAGAGACACCCCCCCCTGGGGTTGACAAAAACCTTCCTACCCTCTCTACCCTCTACATGACTTTGGGAAAGAGCCCGGCCAGTGTCAGTCACAGGCTCTCTCCCACAGCCACTTCCTCAAGCCTGCCCTGAAGGTCTGTGAAAGGCCACCAGGATTCTCCAGGCTAAACCCAGCAGGGGGCTCATAGTGCTCTAGTTGCACCCCCTGATCTTGCACCACCTCTGTTGGTGGCCTTGGGAAGATCCCTTCCCTCTATGGGTCTGTTTCCCCAACTGTGCAAAAGGGATCCCTCTGCCCCCTGCTACTTTCACCCTGTGGCTTCTAGGGCCCTAGAGGGGATAAGGATGCTGTCACACCCCATCCTCTACAGGTCTCTGCTTGCCCACCCATTCTGTTCCTGGTGGTCCTGTTCACAAGTGGTTTGGGCCAGTCTGACTGGGACAGTTGCCTTGGACAGGGAGTCAGCTCCTGTCAGAGGTGGCAGGGATGTGTCCTGCCTGGGAGAGTGTATGGTGATGGGCCTCTGGGGGAAGTGGGAGGGGAGGATGCCTCCAGGGATACATAAGAAAATAGGGGTAGTAAAATCAGCTTTTGAGGTGCTTTAATGGCATAGGTTTTAATTTTTATTATATCTTCCATAGCTTTGGGTATAAATAATTCTATAAGCAAATACAGTTATTCACTGTAATTAAATACATACAATCCTGCTCAGGGGAAGAGAGGACCCCAGATGGGGCAATTGTTCAGGATGTGAATATTTATGTGTCTCTCCCCTTAATCGTTAGATCTTTAGAGGAATGGTAATAGTTACTCAGTACCCGACAGGTGCCAGGGATCCTTGGAGCATATATAGTATATTTCCTTCTTATAAAATCAGAAGGTCTGAGGTGAACCTAGGAACTGTCAGAAAAAAAATGAAGCATCAGAGCAGCATGAATCTGTCATGTACCCACACCCTGCAGAGTCTGCAAACCTCAGCTCACTGAGCCTCACACAGTTCAGTGAGCCTGGGGATGGAGACTCAGCCCATTTACAGATAAGGAGCTGGAGATGAGGTGGCTCACCCAAGTCAGGTGAATGCTGAAGCTGCAACTCAAGACCCAAATCTTTCAACTGCAAACCCTTGAGAGGAAGTGCAGACATGAAAGATTAGAAGCATAAGTAGGGGTGTTTAGAGATGTGACACAGTGAGAAAATAGCCAGGTCTCCAGAGATTATAATAGAGGCAGATTGGACAGATCAATAATTATCTTAATAAAGACCTAGTAGAATAATTAATACATGTAAAGGCTTTCCTCACAAGAGCTTAAAGTATAGTGCTCAGTAAAATTCCACCTAAGCCTCAGAACACCCCTAAGGTATTAGCAGAGACTGGAGTGATCACCACATGCTGGGAAGTGCACCAAAGGCCTAGAGTAGCTGAGTGATCTGTGAGGTGGCACACGGGTCTATACCAGGAAACACTGTGGAATCCTAACCCCCTGTATCACACGGACACCCAGCAGGGCCTGGAGCCTTCCCAATGCTCAGGCTCTGATTATGGCTCTCTGCTTCTTAGTCCTTTTGTCTAGCTGCCAGGTGATGACAGTTCGTGATTCCCTCAGCTCCAGCCCTTTGGGAAACATGAAATGAGGGAAACTTTGAGACGCTCCAGGGAAGTGTCTTATTTTGTTGCCACATGCTTTCTCACTGGGTGCTTAGATGTCCCTTAAAGCCCCCCTCCAACATCCAGCAGCCATCTTCCCACATCTCACTTCTAGACTGAAGCCTACTGCACTCCTCCCATGTGCCCGTGGATCCAGGAATCAGCCCTTAGCCCCTCAGTGGAGTCACATAGAACAGGAACCCACTTGTGACCTTGGCCAAGTTACTGAACCTTTCCAAGCCTCAGTTTACCTGAGGCTTGTATAAAATAGGAATATAACTCAATAAGACATTAACTAAAGTAAGGCATTAAGTAAAGTAATCCCTTAAGGAGCTCAAAGACTGTCATGACTGTAAGCATGGACCATGTGGTAGGTGCACAGTACTGGGGGAAGCGGGGGCAGAGCTGGCATGAGCATGGGGGCAGTGGCAGCCCTGTGGCAGGAGGCTGCAGACTCTTTCGGCTGCTTCTGCCTGGCCTCATGGGGGTGGGCAGTGGGGGTGGGATGCAATAGGCAGTGGAGGATAAAGCCCTACCAGGGAAAGGACAGGGACCTCCAGTCATAGGAAATGAAGCAGAAGGAATATTTACTTGGCCCCAGACAAGCACTCATTTCCAAGAATTTGTAGCATAGGCAATTAATCACAAGATCCTGAAAAATGCACAACTTCAAAGAGCATTTTTTGGACAAGACTATCAACTGGCCGAGCTATGTAGAAGAATCTTCTTGTCTAAGCCATTGATGTATGGATAGAGTGAAGCAGAGAGGCCAGAAGGATGGCCAGACACACTGGCTGAGGTTTCTTGGCCCCTAGAGAGGAAAGCAGCGGTTGTCACAAGGGTAACCTGCCCTGACCTAGTACCACCTGCCCGCAGCTGGCAGTGCGTCGTCTCGGTGTGTGGTCTCCTGATGAGGCAGGTTGGCACTGTGCTGGGAAGACATGGTCAGGCCAGAGGGGACCCAGTAGAGGACTCCAAAGGCCCTGGGGCTGCAGAGGCCCTGGGGTGGTCCTGGGATGGGGAGGCCTAGGGTGGGGAGGCCTGGTGGCTGAGGACAGTGGGGAACGGAGCTGCCCAGGGAGTGGGGTGGAGCCCCTGGATCCACGAGGAGGTGGGGATGAGATCAGGAGCAGATTTCCCAGCTGATGTCTCTGGGCTTCGCCCAGCGGTGTGCCTTGGTCTGGCTTTTGTTTTAAACACGCTCTCTGCTCCTCATGCAGCATGGATAAATATTGCTTGGAGGAAGAAATCCCTCACATGTTTATTGGGTACTTGCCATGTGCCAGATGGTGGAGAGGAGAGACGAGTCCTGGCCTGCCCGGAATTTGCAGCTCTGCCCTGCAGCCTGCTGGGCGCGCTCCCACCTCCAGCAGGGAACATGGCTCCCTGCTCCCTGTCAGCTGCCCCAGCTGTGCATAGGAGTTACCAGGTGGGCTCTGAAGCCAGCTTGCCTCGGTTCAGAATCCGGCTCTGTTTCTTCCTGGCTATGAGCTGGGTGACACTGGGAAAATGGCTTCTCTTTCCTGAGCCTCAGGTTCCTCATCCTGAAGATAACAGTGACAGTAGACGCTTCCTTTCGGGTCTGCAGAGAGGAAGCGAGCGGCACATCCCGGGCTCGGACGGTGTTTGGCACATTGGGCCTTGCTCGTGTCACATGCTGTTACGGCCAAGCCTCACCGCCCTCTCCAGAGGATTCTGTTATCATCCCCATTTTGCAGATGAGGAAGCCAGGGCCCAGGTGGAAGCCAGAGGCCCATAGGGCTCGCCCGGGGGTTCCTTTTACCTAGAATTCCCACTCTATCCCTCTCACCCCCTTTCTTCTCAGCCGATTCCTCATCTCAGCTCCAGTGCCACCTGCTCAGAAGTCTCCTGACCAGCCACTCAGTTCTTGCCCCCTCCTCACTGGTGTTTCTTGCTGCACTTAATACACGTTGTGATTAGAAATGTGTCTACTGGTGTCTTCCCCACTGGCCTGTCAGCTCAGGGAGGGCAGGGACCATGTTGGGGCTGGTCCCTGAGGCAGCGCTACAGGCGCAGAGAAGCCCCAGTGAGTGTTTGTGAAGGAGCGAATGAGTGAATTAAAGATCTGTTGGAATTCTAGAACCTGGACCACCTTCTGAGGGCTGTATCTGTGCAGCTTCCAGGTGTGAGGTCCTTCCTGCAGGACACACGGCTTCCCTAGGTCCTGCCCCAATGGCCCTCACTGCCCCAGGGGTACGTCCCCACACCAGGCACAGCTACACCTTCCAGTGACGCAGAAGTGACCTGCCCTGTGGGGCTTCACCGCGTGATCTGTGGCTCCTGGGCTCCCAGGGACTATGTGGGTGCACAGCCACAGAGGGCCATTCCGTGCAAGCCCACCCTTCCTGTCTCCCCAGGGGCATGGTAGAGATGAGACTCCACCCTGGAGAGGAGCAGGCTCCAGACTCGGAGCCCACAGCCTGAGCTCAGGCCTGCCATGGCCCCTGGCCATCTGCGCCATGATGAGAAGGGCCTGTGTCTCTCTGAGCCTCAGCTTTGTCACCTGGGGTGTGGGGCAGTTACCCCAGCAGTCACTGGATGTCACCGAGAGGCAGGCAGTGCAGCAGCTAAGAGTGGGCTCTCCAGCCAGACTCCTTCGGTTCAACTCCCAGCTCTGCCACTTAGCAGCCCTATGGGCTTAGGGAAGCTATGTGACTTCTCCAAGCCACAGTTCTCTCTTCAGTGAAATGGGTGCAACAGGCATGCCCCCTAATAAGGCTGTTGGGATAATTAATTGGGCATGTAGTACGTGCTCCTTTAAATGAGCCATCATCATCATCACCATCTTCATCAGTGTCAATATTGAGTCACCCGCAATGGACCTTGTGAGCTGTGTGCCCTGAGCTGCAATATGCACACGCACACATGCACACACGCACTGTCTGGAGCTGTGCGGTCCAGTAGGGCAGCCACAGGCCACCTGGGCCTGCTGAGGCCCCTGAAGGGTGGCTGGGCTGAAGTGCAGTTATTTGAAATAACCGCTCATTTCAAAGACTTAGTCCTGGGAAATGTAAAATATCTCCTGAATGAATATATTGACTACATGTTGAAATAAAAGTGTTTGGGATCTATCAGGGCAAATAAAATACATTATTAAGTTGAATTCCACATGTTTGTCTTAGCCCTTTATATGCACAGGTCCTGGAGAGCTGGGCTGTGGAAGCAGTAACACAGAAAAGAGCAGCCTGCTCCTGGCACGACCATCTCCTCCTCAGGAAAGGCAAGCTGGTGGCAGGTCCCACTGGGGGAGCCACTGTTCCCATGAGCTCATCGCAGTGGGACTGTGGCCCACCAGGCCCACCAGGGACAACAGCCATGCAGAGCTCTGTGTGGGTTACTGTTCCTGTCACTATTTCCACGTTCCCACAAGCACGGGAGGATAAACAGTCAGCTCAGATCAGGATCTGCCCACAGGTTGCCAAATGCAATTAGTGCAGAGACCGAGATGGGTGAGCAATTTGAGCTTTCTCCTTTGCCTAAAAACTTAGAAATCCCTGGATGCCTGCTCAGGAGGTTATGGTGTAAAAGGAATTCTGATGAGGGAACCCAGTTCATTAATCATTGAACATAAACCCCTTAGCCACCTGCTGTGTAGACGCCACTGCCCTTGATGCTAAAGATACAGCAGGAAACGAGACAAAGATAAAATTCTTGTTGGAGCTCATCTTATCGTGGGGGGATGGTCAGCAAGCTCAGAGTGACAGGACTGTAAGAATGAGAAAATAATTCAGGCCATGGCTCGTACCTCAGACTACGACTCAGCGATGAAAAAGAGCCACTGCTCCCTGCGCTTCCACGGGGCCTCTCAGCCGTGACATGGAGGGAGTAACAGCAGGACACAGAGGAACAATACTGTGATTCCATTAATCTAACGTTCAAGAACAGGCAAACCTAATCCACAGAAATAAAAGGCAAAATAATGGCTACTTTGCAGAGGAGGTTGTAGTTGTGAAAACTATTCATATCTTGATTTGGGGGTGATTACATAGGCATGTACTTAGAAAACTGTACTCTGGTATGCACTTCAGGTGTGTGCGTACAGCTCAAGGCTGGTGTGTTTTATTATCTATTGCTGCCTAACAAGTGCCACAAAATCAGGCAGCTTAAAACAAGTGGTATTCCCTCACACAGAGCCTGCGGGTCAGGGCCCGACTGAGCTGGGTGCTTCTGGCTCAGCCCCGCTCCCGAGGCTGCAGTCAGGAGGTTGGCCGGGGCTGCAGCAGCTGGTGACGGGGGATGGAGGGCTGGCTTCCAAGGTGGCTGCTCACATTTGCCTGGCAGGTGATGCCACGTGTTGATGGAGGGCTCAGATCCTGGCCTCATGGACCTCTCCATGGCGCAGCTGGAGTGTCCTCATGCCACGTCAGCCAGCTGCCCACAAAATGAGATTTCAGAGAGCAAACTAGGAGGCCAGGATGCCTTGTATGACCTGCTGTGCAAAGTCACACCCATCACCTCCACTCTGTTCTGTCCTTTGAGTCAAGTCACAAGGTCCTTCTCTCAGTCAAGGGCAGGAGAACGGAGCTTCACTCCTTAAAGGGAGAAGCAGCAAATAATCTGTGGACACATTTCAGTGTATTAGCATTAACATGCCATACCTCCAGTTTAAAACATTTTTATTTCGTGTTTCAACAGAAGTGATGTAATAGACAGTAATGAGCTTCAGGAAGTGTGTTCACTGTGCTTCTGAGGAGGTGCCATTTAGCTGAGCTCTGAGGAGGGAGAGTCAGTCGCATGAAGTAAGGTGAACAGCATCAAAGACAGAGGGAACAGCATGTGCAAAAGCTTTGCTGTGACAGTGAGTTGCTGGAGATTCAGAAAGAAGACCACTGTGGCCAGAAGTTAATGAGCAAGGGAAGGAGGCACAGTGGTGAGAGAGCTGGAGCCCATGGTGGCCACAGGAGGAAGATTGGATTTTATGGATTTAAAATGACTGGCAACCACTGGAGGATTTTAGCAAGGGAGAGGGCTTCTGTGATGAGCATTTTAAGCAGTGTGCCCTGGCTGCAGGAGCAGGACTGGAAAGAAGGGGCGGGTTTCGAGGCCTTTAGCTGGGAGAGGCGGTGGTGGCTGGGATGGGAGGTGTCACAGGGGAAAGGGGGAAAGCAGACGAGTCCCCAGCTCTGCCCCTGGGATCTCAGTGCTCAACCCCTCCCAGGCCCCTGGCCTCAGCCAGTCGGCTCCCAGGGGCACCCAGGGGGCAGTGAGGGGACAGATGCTCATGTCCCTGCTGAAGGCAGGGAGAGGGGGTCCTTCTCACTCTGAAGAGGACCATCTTTGTCCATCCAAGGAGATCTGTGTTATTCAACAGGCTTTCCTTGGGTGAGTCAGCCTTGCCTGGTCTATTTTTACCCATCCTGTGGGGCTTGCATTCTCCTCTTTGCAGAGAAAATACCCTCTTTTCAAACAAAGGGCATTTTAATCCTGGAGAAGCACTTGGTGGGTGCCACTGGCATTTGACTTTAATGTGACCAAATGGAAGTCCTCGACTTCTCTCCAGAGGCAGGCCTGGCCCTCGGCAGCGGAGAGGAGGGTGCCCGCTGCCCCGGGGGCCTGGGCGGCTTGGAGGTAGGGGCGGAGGCTCCCTGCTGAGAGAGGCCATAGAGCACTGCTCCCCTGCAGGCCGCACACCATCCTCTCTGCATGGCCCTTTTATACTGGATTTTGATCTTTCTAGGGAGAGAGGCAACAGAGCATAGTTCAAACGCTTCATCAGGATCCATGTTTCCCACCTTCTGGGGAGGAGCACCCTTTAGAATAGTTCAGAAGAGACGTTTGTGTGCTACAGTTTGGACTTGGGTTGCTAAGTGAGCCATTGACAGCTTGTAAATGCCTGAATCCTAGTTTTCTGTTCCTTTCCAGCAAATCCCAGTTTCTTTCATCCCTGCAGGGACAGATCGCACGCGTTCACTCCTTGGCATCGTGCTAAAGCTGCAGAGACTTATTTAGTACCTATTCTGGAGATTTCCAGCCCGCGAATACTGGAATTCTGCCTCTGCCTGTCAGTGATGCCTGCCTGTGCAGACAGTATTTCCCCGGGTTCTGGGCTTGGGGGTTAGGAGCCCGGTGTTCTGCCCTGACACGTTACTCCCATGACCCTGGTCGCCTCCCAGGCTCTCAGGGGAACTACGGCTTATACCCAATGACCGCTGGGGTCCTTCGCTGCTCTGACATTGGGAATGGCTTCATAGCCCGTCGGTTACCAATGTCAAGTGCAGCAGGTCTACCCACCAAGAACCCAGAGGAGATAGCGGGGCTGGCTCAGCGACATCCCCGGGCAGATCTATCTGAGAGGTGAAGCAGCTCCCTCTCTAGTGAAGAGGAATCTTTGTGCTGTTTTGATAACCACTCACATTCATGATCAAGTGCTTTCCTGTTCGCTGTGCCACTTGATCCCACAGTAGGGACATTAAGAAGGTTGAGCATGTGTCTTGATTGAGACCATGCCCCTTCCATATATGGTGAAGTTTGTAGAATCTTCCATTTCCAGACCTCAGGCAGTGCACTCCTACATACCGCGATTAGCTGCTCAGGCTGTGCACTGCACAAAGGCACCCAGCCCAGATCAGTGAGGCTGCCATCCGCCTTAGTGCTGGGACGAGGCAGCTGTGAGGGAGAGGTGAAGAGCCAGGTCCTGGAGACAGACAGTCGGAAGTAAATCAGGCCTCCTGGTACTTACTGGACCTAGGACACACTATTTGGTTTGTTTCCCCATCTGTAAAGCGGAGGAACCATAGTACCTAATTCATGGGTTGATAGGAAAATTAAGTAATATTAAAAGCAGCACCATACCGGGCATGTGGTCAGTGACAAGGCGAACATGAGCTGTTACGTATGGTGAGGTGAGGAATGCTCATCATTCATCCGTCCCCTCTCGGATGTCCTCTTCTTCTCAGGAAGACATTGGAGGCAGACTGTTTTTTATCAGCGTAGGTCCCAGGCCCTCACTCTGCAAGGGCTTCCGATCCTTTCGTCCGTGTCCACACTGGAGCCCTGCATGTAGGACGAGGGCTGGCTCCAAGCCTACTGTCTCGTGGAGGTTCAGGGACACAGAGCACCAACAGAGGAGCATGCGGTCTTCCCCTCATGACGGCCCTGCCCCCTGGCTGCTGTGGCCCCGGGATCGGGGGCTCTTGCCATCACACGGCCTGTCAGATGGGTCTGACTTCCCCATGGGAAGGGTCCTTGCCCCAAATGCCCAGCCTGACAAGAGGAAGATGTGCTGTGAGTCCTTGTTCTGTGAGGCCTGATGGGAACACGGGGGGCAGAGGGGGTGCTGTCCAGAGGGGTGCCCTCCTAGGTGGAAGCTGGAGGCTTTCTCAGAGGGCCGCTCCCCTCTGCACAGGGCCCTGCTGACCTCCTGTCCTCTAGGTTGATGTGAGGCGGATGTTGATGGGGGCCACACCCAAACTGAGCACCTGCATCTGGAAAAGCTCTCAGTTCCCTCAGCCTGCTGGTTTACTAACGTTTGTCCAGACAACATAAACGTATATGCTTCAAGCAGCTCTAAGGCTTTTTCAGAGGGAGAAACCTCTCTGGCTGGCAGAGACAGCTCATGGTTGTTGGTGCAGAAATGAGGTGGGCCAGTGTGTGGGATGCACGGAGCTCCTTACCAGCAGTTAGGGTGGATGGGGCCATGGAACACAACACAGGGCTGACCGTGTACAGAGGCTAGGGGTTTGGGGAGATTCCATGCCCTGTGCGAGGCCCAGGGACACAGTGCCATGAGCAGGCAATTCTGTGGGGTTGGAAGACTGTGCAGCATGCCTCAGCCCCTTGCTAATACCGAACCCCACCCCTTCTTCTGGGCTTGGTTGAACTGTTGCCTCTTCTCCATGCATTTGCCCTGATGTCACCCTTCCGAATGCTCTAGCACTTTGCTTCTCCACTCCTGCTCCTGTATATCAGATTCAGCCACATGTTAACTGTGTGACACTGGGCAGGCATGTGGCTTAACCTTTCTGAGCCTTCAGTCTCTCATCTGTAAAATAATATTCACTTTACCTAGTTGTTTCAAAGATTGAATGTAGGACATGTCTAACACTTGCCATACACTAAGCATTTAATAAATGGTAGATGGTGCCTTTTAAAAAAAAAAACCTTTTGTGAAATGTAAGGTCTTAGAAAAGGTAGATTCTTATTCATCTTTTACCCTCAGCACCAGTGCCTGGAGCATAAGTAAATACTCAATGTTTGAGTCAAATGGATACATGTAGCACAGGTTATTTCTCAAAATTTCTTGTGTCTAATACATTATTCCCAAATAACTAGCCCATGTTTTGACTTCTATAGTTTTTTAATGAAAGAGCTGTAGAAGACATTCAGTCCCCAACAGGGGGATAGAGTGCCCCGTGAAATGCAAGAGCTCCATGGAAATCTTTGAATTATTTCCTGCTGGCATCTGATGGGTGCTGCCAGGACAGGCTGATCAAATATTTTTTTCTTCTTTCAGATTCTTAGAATTTGCACCAGGTATACTCCAGAACAAGACACCATGACTTTCTCAGATGGCCTTACCCTAAATCGAACTCAGATGCACAATGCTGGATTTGGTCCTCTGACTGACCTTGTGTTCACCTTTGCCAACCAGCTCCTGCCTTTGGAAATGGATGACACAGAAACAGGCCTTCTCAGTGCCATCTGCTTAATCTGTGGAGGTACCAACTACCTAGAAAACCCTCACAAGATTCCATGAAGAACAACTTATAAATGTATATGGGAAATCCGTCAGGTCCATCTTGGAGTTGCTTTGCCTGGAAAAACCTGTGCACAAGGCCAGGCGTGTGCAGTTGGGGTTTGCTGTATTTTCCTCTATTGTTGTCAGTTCAGTAAAGGTATTTGGGATCCTTCTCTGAAATATGAAAATGCTGTTTCTCCAATTGCCAGTTATTTTTTTTAAAGGTAGGATCAGACCATTGTAAAATATATTGCCCAGGGACATTTTAATGATGATCCATGGGACTTGGGGGTGCTCTTTGCTCATTTAGTGGCTGTTGAATACAAGGCATAGGGTTGGCCCCGCCACCAGCACTTGTAGGACTGGGATAAAATATGGCTTTCTTCTTTGCAGTGACCCCTCTTGGCCCACAGGAGGCTGAATCATAAGTGACTAAAAAGTAGTGGCTTTAATTAAGGGGCCTATTTAGCTTGCTAACCGTCCTGCTCCGGGCTTGTTTTAGTTCAGTTTAGTAGTGACATCTCCTGGTCATAAGAAGTAATTCTCTCCCTGGGACAAAACGAACATTAAATTGTGCTTTTGACCGACAGGGAGCAAAAGCCTTTTCAAGTATCACTGCTGAAAGCAGTTCCCTCTATCTTCAACCAGATTAATAAAGTCCTAACATAGTAGGAACAAGGGTACAAGGAAGAACGGAAACCCTGTAGCCTGGAAAGTATTTTAACTTTGTCCTGATACTAATTGTTTAATAATTTATTCCTGGTATCTAGACCGCCAGGACCTTGAGGAACCAACAAAAGTAGATAAGCTACAGGAACCTTTGCTGGAAGCACTAAAAATTTATATCAGAAAGAGAAGACCCAGCAAGCCTCACATGTTCCCAAAGATCTTAATGAAGATCACAGATCTCCGCAGCATCAGTGCTAAAGGTATATGTGTCTTTAGTCTGCACAGTATTCTAAGTGGACTTGGGGTCCTGATCAGCTTTTTAAACCCTGTGTTTTATTCAGGATGTTTGATAATAGCTGCCTTTTTCATTGTTGTGGAATTCATTTCTCATTAGAATTATAAGTAATTAGAGTGCCCACCCCCTTAATTACCCTACTTGATCTTAATAGATTCTAAGAGCTTTAAAATTCTGATGACAAAGTGATGAAACTGTTCAAGAGACTGTACCATATGGCAGGCGTTTTAATTTTGTAGTTTTATATATTTCATTCCAGCTTTCTGCACATGCTCTGGTTTATGTAAACATGACTCATTTTTCCTGAACATCCAAACCTCAAGAAAAATGGATAGTCCTTAGGGTAATTGTTATTGGTTAAGTTTCGCTCAGTGTACCCATTGCTCTCTTGTGTATAGGCAGATTTACTTCTGCACACTTCTAAGCAAAGGAATACTTGCCTTCCTGAGGTATAAATATTCTTTGCCTAGTGATTTTCAGTTTATGTGGCAAGTTGAGCAATTACACCAGGGCCTAGAACCGTATCAGTTGTTAAGAGCAGGGTTTCCATGTAGTGGAAACTCAGCAGCCACCCTGGTGCCCAATGTGCTGTTGTCATTCTGTCCCCATCAGCGAGCTCTGTCCCCGGAGACTTTTGTTAGCCAAACTCTACAATTCAGAGTGTTTGGGAGCACAGTAAACTTGCATGACAAAGAGCCTCCGTTTGGGGGCTCCTAAGAGGTTTCTTCAGTGAGACATTCCAAGCTCATCCCTCATATGGTGTTGAGTAGAGGCAGATTTTGTGGTTGGCTACTGCAGTTATGATAGTTTTAATTTTAAAACAATGAGGCTTTTAATACTGTGACATTATGTATATCCAGCTAGACTGGTGCTAATAGGGTTTACTGTGATTATGGAAATACTCTATCATCTGCATTGTTCTGTACAAGTAGCCACTAGTCACACATTGTTCTCTACCACCTGAAATGTGGCTAATGCAATTGAGGCACAAATTGTTTTTAACAAACTGTATTTAGCTAATTTAAATTTAGCCACATGCAGCTAGTGGCTACCATTTTGCACAGTGTAGTGCTGAGTTGATAATCACCACACATCAATTACTCATGTCACCTCCTCCATTTGTGGGTAGCTGGTATACTTTCAAATGCCTCCTTTTCAAGATACATTCTTTCTGGTCTTTTATTGGGAACTTCTGTAAATTGTTAATATATACTGGTATTTCACCTGAAACTGAGGCATGGAATTTAAACATGTTACCACATCTCCACAGCTTTTCCACAGGTAAATCATATCTTCATGTTGTAAAATTAGGAAAGCCTCTGGGAGATGAAGGTAGCACAGTCTCCACCCTTGTTGAAGTACATGAAGGTTGATCCCTATTCAGGTTAACTCCTTATCTCTACCAGATTTCTATTCTTTCTTTTTAAAAGGTGCAGAACGTGTCATTACCTTGAAAATGGAAATTCCTGGATCAATGCCACCTCTCATCCAGGAAATGCTGGAGAATTCTGAAGGACATGAACCTTTGACCCCAAGTTCAAGTGGGAACCCAACAGAGCACAGTCCCAGCATCTCACCCAGCTCAGTAGAAAACAGCGGCGTCAGTCAGTCACCGCTGGTGCAATAAGACACTTTCCAGTTACTTCAAACATTCCCCAGGACCTTCAGTTCCGGGATTTCAAATGCAAGAAAAAACATTTTTACTGCTGCTTAGTTTTTGGACTGAAAATATATTAAAATTCAAGGACCAAGAAGTTTTCATATGTATCCATATATACTCCTCACTAACTTACCCAGAAACACAAACTTTTAAATTCTAAAAATCAGCCATTTCGTGCAACCAGAAACTAGTTAAAAGCTTCTATTTTCCTTTGAACGCTCAAGATTGCATGGCAAAGACCCAGTCAAAATGATTTACCCTAGTTAAGTTTCTGAAGACTTTGTACATACAGAAGTGTGGCTCTGTTCTCTCTACACTGTATGTTTGGTGCTTTCCTTTTGTCTTGCATACTCCAAATAGCCGAGACACCAAGGTTATGAAAGTTCCAAAAAATAACTGTCTTGCTTTCCAGACTACTCAAGACATCAAGGTAAGGAAATGGGACTATACTGTACAGTATGACAAGCTAAGGCTGAAGACACTCTGATTTAGTTAGTATGGAAGCTTGTCCTTGCTCTTTTTGATGCTCTTAAATTGCATCTTTTATTTCATGTTGCCCAGTAAAAGTATACAAGTCCACTGCACTAGCAGAAAAGGATTCTGTATCTGTGTAACTGCCAGTTCAGTTAATCCAATGTCATTTGTTCAATTGCTGATGTCACTTTAAATTGAAAGTGGTTTATTACTTTTAATGACATAACTACAAAATTTTTTTTTAAAGATACATTTTTTTACAGTAATGATAGCCTCCAAGGCAGAGACACTTTTCAGTGTTAATAAGTTTTTGTTTACCTATTCACAAGCCATTAGGGAAAGTTCATGGGTATTAGCAGGCTGGTCTACCATCTGTATACCATGTAACTCTAGTGTCCTTCTTGATCCATGCCTGATAGAGGAGTTTTTTTTCCTGCCTTCTTGATGCCCAGGGGCTAACGTTAACTCCCAAAGGCACGGCAGAGCATTGCATCCTTTGACCTTGTTCAATCACTATGAAGCAGAGTGAAAGCTGTGGTAGAGTGGTTAAAAGATACAAGTGTCAGTTTCTTAGTTCTCATTTAAGCACTAGGGAATTTTTTTTGATATATTAGCAAGTCTGTGATGTACTCTCACTGGCTCTGTTTGTACATTGAGATTGTTTAATAATGCTTTCTATGTTCATATACTGTTTACCTTTTTCCATGGAGTCTCCTGGCAAAGAATAAAATATATTTATTTTAAAGTTGTATGGGAGCTTTTACTACACTTTCATCTTCAGTAAAGAGACGGAGAACACAGTTCCATTTTTAATGTTTAAATTTCATTTCAAAAAGCAGGTCTGTAGTTTGCAACCATGACAATTAAAATCTGTGCTAACGCACGGCAGTCTATAACAATTCTACAAGCCAATCAGACAGTTCATGACGTTTCAATGAGTAAAAAAGGGCATAAAACTGTATGTGTAAGAACAAAATGTTAAAAGGCCTACCACAATAATAAAAAACCATCAATTACATCATCACATTAAAATAAGCCAGATGTACAAAAAGTCTGAGACAGAAAAGACAAAAAGACAACACAATTTATCTGTTGAAAAATGTTTCTGTGCTCTTTGGGCACTAATTAAACATTGCAAAATCAACATCTTCTTCTTCATCAGACTCTGCAAAGTATTTTACTTCTTTCCTAGCCCGACCGGTCCGTGGCAGAGAAGGTGGTTCAGAAGTGAAGTCTGATGGGAAGATGTCCACATCTGAATCCTGATCAAAAGATGTTTTCTTCGGTTTCTAGACATTTTTTTAAAAAATGGATTTAAAACCCCAAAGTTAAGAAAAAAGATTAAAAAGTGTTCAAAACAATTACTATTCTTTATACTTCACTTACATTTGGGAAATATTACAAATAATGATGTTTTTAAAATCAGAATTGTAATGCCAACTTTAGTGTACCACTTACCTATTTTTATTAAGGGAAAAAATAGAAAGTGTAATTTGCCACCCTGGGGATTCTTTCTTTCTGAACTTATGTATCACCAAAAAAATATGTACAATGCCTAGATTAGTAAAAATTCAAGTTATCTATAAGTACCTATCAATTCATGAAAGGAAAACAGGACTTAAGGACAGTATGCAGTAGACACTCTGTTTATAAATACAGAGTTACCACAATGGACTGGAGGCAAAGACTCAATGAAAGACGTCAATGTGGAAAACAGAATATGCTAAAATTATCTACATTTGTATTTTTAAGTTTTAATAGGAAAAGAGAGAGAAAAGGGGGAGATTTGATGTTATTAACCTAAAAGGGATAGTGTGCTTCTGGAGAAGAGTCAAACTTACTAGGAAGATTAGCCATCATTCAGGTTAAAAAAATGAAATTAATCCTGGTCAAATAAATCCATGTTAAAAAGAAATAACCTTTCAGTGGATGAAATAGAATATTCTTAATTAAGTAAGCTAATTTATGCCAAACTTTTATCCAAGAAGTAGTCCTGATTATCCAAGTATAAAATCCATATAATTCTTTATATACAAGCCCTCTGTAGATAAGAGATGCTAGGTTTAAAACTGTTTCATTAGTGAACTGAGTAACAGATCATCTTAAGCAAAACTGCGTATTAAAAAAATGCTCCTGTTTACCTTGCTTGTTGTTTTGGAAGTTTTCCTGCCAGGATTATAATCACCTTCATTTTCAGAGCCAGATGCTTTCCTTTTCTTTGCCCCTCGGCCTTTACCTTAAAATGATACAAAGGGTTTTTTTTCCTCCCAAGGTTAAGTGCAACATAAAAAAACAAAATGCTAAAACATACTTCACTCCTTTGCCCTGCCACAATCAGGACTGCAATCCTGATCCTGATCGATGTAGAAACAATTCGACAGCATCATTTCAGTTCTGGGGTTGACACAACTAAAGAATACTTCACAAATAGATTTAAACTACTTGGAAGGTAAATAAAACATTTTCAGTTTGCTCATGTGGTCCTTGGGCCTGAAAAGAAAATCTCTTAGAAGAGTGCTTTTTAAATTGTATATGATGAAACATTTTCAGTTTCTAATGTGTCACAGACCAATACTTTTGAAAATATAATAAAACAAATTACTAGAAAAGTAATTCTTTGACACAAATTATAAATGTTTAAGTGCTTACTCTAAATTATACTAATCACACACTAGTAACAAACAATTGCATATCCCATTTTAAGTAGCACAATCTTAGAATAAACCCCCTAGCACTAATCATGAAAAAAATCTGTCAAATCCATATTCTTTTTCAGACCTAGATCGCTATATACATTTTTTTTAATCCACCTTACCTCTTCTTACTCTCATTGCTGGAGGAGAAAGGGAAAAGGTATATGACCAGATGTTCCCCATCCTACAATGATGCCCGTAAAAGTGAAAATGGAACTAAATTGCAATTCTAAAGTTTTAAAAATTCCTTAAGACCTATGACCAATTAGATTGTTAATAGTAAAAAAAGACAGCATAAATGATATCTTAATGAGCAAATGAATCAATGAAATGCCACTGCCACTTTGGGACTTACAAAGATTCCAAACCATGCATACCCTAGGTATTGACCTCTACAGCTACAATGTTTCCTTCCCACCCCCTATTCTCCTTTCAAAGTAGGTCTGTCCTTATCCCAACCACCGTCTTAAGAAATAAATACACTGATGACAATATCTGTCAGTTGGATAAAAGGCTGAGCAGCTACCCTTTCGAGAAAAATCATGCCTTACACATTTTTTAAAAAGCATTTTTAGGGACTTTCTACATTCTGAAGGCAAAGAGGAGGTGCCAAGGAGAAGAGCTAGTTCTGGTGCCAATGCAGGGCACCATGTACAGGTACTTCATTTCCTGAATAAGCAAAGTGCTCTGGGTAAAAAGAGGCCTAGTCCAAATGAGTGTCACACCTGAGGAGCCCTCACCTTCCTTTTACTGAGTCGGCTGCAGGGGGCCTCTGACCTACTCTCATGCAAGTTGCTTCTTTACCCTCCTTGATTTTGATTCCTTGATTTGCTAAAGCGACTGGACTAAATTGCTTTGTGCCCTTTAGGTTCTAATCAGTCACACTGCTTACTGAGGAGTAAAGCAATCTGCAGTAATACAGGTACCCAGTCGCTCTAAGTTTAATGAGCAGAAGAGACTAAATATTTCCAACATGGCATATGTTAGAAGGTTCTGCAGAGATAATCCTCACCTTTCGGTGTTGGAGTCTTCTTTGGAATGCCAAATTCTGAATCCGAGTCAGAGTTTATAGTCTCTACTTTCTTCTGTTTAGGAGCTCTCCTGGGCTTAGGGACTGTATCTGAAGATGGTTTTCCTATTAAGCAAATTTCCATTTTATAGATCAATGTAATATACTTATCAACAAAACAAGCTGAAGTGAGTGCTGTAACAATGGAATTTCTTACTGCTGATATGAAATTGAGTAGCTTTAAATAATAAAGTGGTTTCTCTCCACGTGGCACCAGTATAAAGGCAAATAATTTCTCATGGGTGACAAAATGCTTTTTATTTAATTATGCATAATATGCCTTCTGAAAATTCAAGTGAGGTATTTTAAACAAGTCATTAAAATGAATAAAGCAGTAACTTTTAAAAAGCAATAGTACATCAAAAAGAATAAAATACCTAGGAATAAACCTAACCAAGGAAGTGAAAGACCTATACCCTGAAAACTATAAGACACTCTTAAGAGAAATTAAAGAAGACACCAATAAATTGAAACACATCCCATGCTCCTAGCTAGGAAGAATTAATATCGTGAAAATGGCCATCCTGCCCAAAAAAATATACAGATTCAATGCAATCCCTATCAAATTACTGACAGCATTCTTCAATGAACTGGAACAAATAGTTCAAAAATTCATATGGAACCGCCAAAGACCCCGAATAGCCAAAGCAATCCTGAAAAGGAAGAATAAAGTGGGGCAGATCTCGCTCCCCAACTTCAAGCTCTACTACAAAGCCACAGTAATCAAGACAATTTGGTACTGGCACAAGAACAGACCCACAGACCAGTGGAAGAGAATAGAGATTCCAGACATTAACCCAAACATATATAGTCAATTAATATTCGATAAAGGAGCCATGGACATACAATGGGGAAATGACAGTCTCTTCAACAGATGGTGCTGGCAAAACTGGACAGCTACATGTAAGGGAATGAAACTGGATCACTGGACCCCACACACAAAAGTCAATTCGAAATGAATCAAAGACTTGAACGTAAGTCATAAAACCATAAAACTCTTAGAAAAAAACACAGGCAAAAATCTCTTAGACATAAACATGAGTGACCTCTTCTTGAACATATCTCCCTGGGCAAGGGAAACAAAAGCAAAAATGAGCAAGTGGACTATACCAAGCTAAAAAGCTTCTGTTAAGCAAAGGACACCATCAATAGAACAAAAAGGTATCCTACAGTATGGGAGAATATATTCATAAATGACAGATCCGATAAAGGGTTGACATCCAAAATATATAAAGAACTCACACAGACACCTCAACAAACAAAAAGCAAATAATCCAGTTAAAAAATGGGCAGAGGAGCTGAATAGACAGTTCTCTAAAGAAGAAATTCAGATGGCCAACAGACACATGAAAAGATGCTCCACATCGCTAATTATCACAGAAATGCAAATTAAAACCACAATGAGGTATCACCTAACACCAGTAAGGATGGCTGCCATCCAAAAGACAAACAACAACAAATGTTAGCGAGGTTGTGGAGAAAGGGGAACCCTCCTACACTGCTGGTGGGAATGTAAATTAATTCAACAATTGTGGAAATATGGAGGTTCCTCAAAATGCTCAAAATAGAAATACCATTTGACCCAGGAATTCCACTTCTAGGAATTTACCCTAAGAATGCAGCAGCCCAGTTTGAAAAAGACAGATGCACCCCTATGTTTATCGCAGCACTATTTACAATAGCCAAGAAATGGAAGCAACCTAAGTGTCCATCGGTAGATGAATGGGTAAAGAAGATGTGGTACATATGCACAATGGAATATTATTCAGCCATAAGAAGAAAACAAATCCTACCATTTGCAACAACATGGATGGAGCTAGAGGGTATTATGCTCAGTGAAATAAGCCAGGCAGAGAAAGACAAGTACCAAATAATTTCACTCATGTGGAGTATAAGAACAAAGAAAAACTAAAGGAACAAAACAGCAGCACAATCACAGAACTCAAGAATGGACTAACAGTTACCAAAGGGAAAGGGACTGGGGAGGATGGGTGGGAAGGGAGGGATAAGGGTGGAGAAAAAGAAAGGGGGCATTATGATTAGCATGTATAGTGTTGTGGGAGGGTACGGGGAGAGCTGGGCAACACAGAGAAGACAGGTGGTGATTATACAGCAGCTTGCTACGCTGATGGACAGTGACTGTAGCGGGGTGTGTCGGGGGAACTTGGTGGGGGGGGGAGCCTGGTAAACATAGTGTTCTTCATGTAACTGTAGATTAATGATAGCAAAAATAAAAAAATAATAAAATAAAATAAAGCAATAGTAAAACTATAGTGTAGTCATGACAAAAAAGTTGACATATTAATTGTAACGCAAGTATAACCACATATTAAATTCTAACTTAAAATGTTGTAGAGAAAGAAGACATTTTTATGGAACCTTCAAATTCCATGAATAGAAACCAATGCACTTCCTTTCAAAAGGTGAAATCCAGACCTGGCAATTTTATGAGGAAAGAAATATGAAAATTCTAGATAAGTAGACAATAGACTTAAAGGTCTTTGTTTTGATGAACTTTGTTTTTAAAATAGATCTTGTTTTTCAGTTTCATGTATAGTCTATGTGAAAATTACAAATCAGTCTTTGTGTGATTAATAAAACCTAATTTAAAAAAAAAGAGTATTGCATTAGCCATAGACTTTTCTGTTAAAAAAAAAAAAAAAAACACTAATTCTACAGAAAATGTATTCCCAGCCCCAGTTTGAGATGCTACAGCTTAGGGCCCTCATTAGAACAGCAGGAGGAGCCCATGCTCATATGGCCCACAGACCTCACCACATTCCCCCTCGTGACTAAATTCCCAGGAGCAACATGGAAGCTCCTAGCAGGACAACAGGCTTGACATAGCAGGGTGTTGTAGGGACCTTTTTAATTTGGAAGTTTTCCAGGCTTGCAGTAGGTGCCACTTTCAACACTACTGGGCAAAAGTAAGTCAGGTATCTGAGTACTATGAACTGCCTTTTTGCTGAAAATTACTGGAGCTACACAATTTGTATAATTTATGTAATTTGGAGTTAACACAGATGACCTTACAGAGAGACATGATACATCCTCTCCTTGAAATGATAACTTTGTGAGAATTGTATTTTTGGAGGAGGCTAGAGGAAGTGGAGGCCTTGCTGAGGTCCCTGATATCATGCCACACAGGCGTCACCTATTCAACTGAAAGGCTAGGTCAACTCCTGGTGAGACAATAAACAGAATAGGTGTTGCAGAATTCCAGCCTTTTAGTTAATGCTCCAGTAACTCATTAGGCTAAATAGGGGTGAACAGCTTAATGAAGGAAATACATTGATATGTTCAAGTAAGTGATATGCCTCCCAACTTTTCAGGGTGGCTATATTAGCTCATATGAAGATAAGAGATGCTAAAAGGGAAATTATAGTGCCCATCTCAGTTTGAGATCCTCAGAAGGAGACCCCATCTGATCCCAAGACAAAGACTCAAGTGCAGTATTTATTTGGGAGGTGAAGGAAGGAGAGTCCAAAAATGAGACAATGAAGAGAGGACAGCCAGTAATGGGAAAGTTCTCAAGCTTTTCATCATTCCCAGTGATTAATCCCATGAGGAATCTCAGAGCCAGTGTAAAATATCCCAGAGTTAGCTAATCTGAGGACAAAGAGTACTAAGATACTTGGAGACCAGTTTTCCTCAAGTTTTTTTTTTCCCCTCAAAGACCAAGCTTTCCTTTTCCACAAGTAAAGGGTGGCTGGGTGTGGGGAAATGTTAATATTCCAGCACAGCAACAAAGAGAAAGTCCTCAAGCAAAAAAATAAAGACTTAGGTCAATGTGCCCTGAAGTGGAAGGCAAGGGAATGTGGGCAGGGGCCCCCAATGCGTTGGCTAGAGAGGTTCCTGCCGTCAACCACTTTCTCACCACAGTCCTATGCGTTCAGACTAAGTGGACACTTTTATTGTCGTTCTGCTACATCTAACGTGTGTCTATAATGGTACTGTCTGTTGCGCATTTTAAAGATCCTGAAGAGACAATCCATATGGTTTATTTACTGCTTGCTAAGTAGCTGTTATCTTTTAAGCACAGAGCACCAATACTGACCTCCTCCAAAAATACCACAGTATGTACCTTGGTGCTAGTAACAGACTGATGAACAAACTCTAATCAACTTAAGATTCTTGGACAATCTAAGGCTATGGAAAAGAAGCTACACGGCTCAAAAAGAGACGCCCCAACTAAACTGAGCAACCATTCCACATGAAGAGTTACAGAATGACCTACATACATAACACAATCAGGCTACTATCAAGACAAAATTTTAATCTACATTACAACCTAACAACTACAAGAGACCTTATTAGAAAGCTATCTTTAGATATCAATGCATGGGTTTATATTATTATTACAACAGTGAGAGACATCTTAACAATTATCTCACATGATTAGAAAACAACAAGGATTCTCCTTATACACATTTATACTTTCTAACTATTTTCTAGTATAGTCCTAGTGCAAATTGTTTGAAATTATATTAATTTTCCTGAAACATCAACTACCTGTATATGGTTTATGCAATGCTTAACAAAATCAAATATATAAATACATACCCTTTTTAGCAGCTACTGTTTTACTTGGAACTTTATCTGTTTGTTTCAGCCCAAATGATGGTGAAAAAACAGAGGCAGAATCTTCTTCATTACTGTCAAATTTAGCTGAATCTAAAAATTACAAAGCTTTTTTTCAGTGAAAAGATTCTGTAAGGACTCCTTAATAATTAAGCTTTGTTTTTACTGATGACTTCCCTTTAGATAATTGATCTTACAAATTTCTATTTTATGATCAGATAATCTATAATATACAAACATGAAAATAAATACAACATTACATTTCAAAATGTTCACTCTTATAGAAATGCATGGAGTAATAAAAATTAATAGTCCCAAATGCTAATTCTTTAAAATATAAATGGCCAATTAAAAAATAAATACTGATGATTATTTTAAATGAGATAAAATGTTCCCACTGTGATTATTTTAGTTTCTACATATCTAATGCTATTAACCATCTCAGGAATATCAGTAGTAATTGATCTAAAAAAGTAGTAACTTCATCTTTCTAAATTTTAAATCAGTGAAGACTAATCTAAAAGACATATAAAGCTTACCGTCTTTTAACTTTTACACTCAAATTGATTAAATAAATTAAGCAATTCCTCCCTTCTCTCCCTCCCTCCTTCAAATCAACAGAGGTCCTCTTAAAATGGCTACTTGAATGTAAGTGATAATTTTATACAACTGTTTTGACATGCTACCTAAAATGCATATCTACATAGTAACATGTATCAGATCTATGCATACGTCCATATGTTGTGTACATTTAAAAAATGCAAAACAGTGAAACAACTGAGTCGAACTGGGTTGTTTTGATCTTAAAAATTCCACACACGAAAATATAGGGGATAAAAAACATATGCCCTAATTAAATTTGCTTCAACGGTTTTAGTCTTTCAGCTTCTAGGGTTTAGTAAAACAAATATGCACATTGGTAACCCTACCCTCATAGCCTTTAAAAAAACTGTCACTTGTATAAATATGAATATATATTCATATTGCCATGAAAATCAAGTATCGGTCTTCCAAAACTCTTTTCTGTATTTTTTCTTTCTTTAAAACACTACACCCACACCACCCCACACACTCCACATACACACAGGTCAGCATCTGCCTATCCATCCCAATGCTTCTGTAAGGCCTATGTTGACCAATTAGTTGAGAATCATCTCAGGAAAAGTGAATCAAACTTATTGCACTGAGGAAAATGTAAAAAGATGGTTAAGTTTTCTACTCATAAAGAAATCTATAGAAATAATACAATAAGTAACCAATGAAAAAACTAAATAAGCATACCATCTTCTGACTTCTGAGAGTATGAAGGAAATGAAAAGAGATTCCCAAAATCCTGACTTTTTTTGTCATGTGAAGATTTTCTATTAAAAAGAAAAATTGAACACCACACATAATTTAAATATCTGGTCTTAACCTTTATATAATTTATATATAACATGTACTGCAAGACTATAATCACTATTCTCTCATTGTTTCTTTGTTAAAGACAGGGCAACCAAATTCTTTTCTTCACTCTCATATACACAAGTGTACATGCATACACACACAAACACCAGAAAAACCAATGGTTTAACATAAGAGGGGAAACTGAGGGAACATTTAAAGCTTTTCAGAATATCACTAAATTAAATTTTATGGTTAATAGAACTGTTGCAGAATTTAACATCAATAAATTATTGGCAAAAATACAAGGAGAAAATCAGACTCTCTCTCCATCAGAGTAGTGAATAATCCTCTTTCTGATTCTAGACTGCAGGTGGTAAGATACTTCTTTAAAAGAGATGGTAAAATATTTCCTTAAAAAATCTGAAATAGTTCACAAACCTCATAGCCTACACATTAGTGTTCACACTCACCAGAGGCAAGAAAAATCAAGGCCAAAGCTAGGGAAGAAAATTAAACCTAATTCTAAAGATTTAGTAACTTTTCTCTGATCTAGGGGTTGTGAAACCATGTTCCACAGGCCTGCTGTCTGATTTTGTAAATAAAGTTTTAGTCATTCATTTACATACTGCATACAGCTGCTTTCTTGCTACAATGGCAACACTGAGTAGTTGCAACAGAGACCATACAGCCTGCAAAGCCTAAAATATTTACTATTGAGCACTTTATGGGAAAAAGTTTGCCAGCCCATATTCTAAACTCTAGCAAAGGTTATGTAAACAGCTGCAATATTAACTAGATTTATTCCTTCATGAGGAAGGGCCTTACCTACAATGATAACAAATTCTTAGCGCTCACTGTAAGATGTCTGACAGATGCCTAAACAACTAACGGCACCACAGAACTGAATAATAGCTGTTTCATTAACTTACTCTGGAGCTGCTTTTGATTTACTTGGTGAAAATGCATATTCATCTTTATCTAGGCCATCTGAAGGAACATATTCATCTTCCCCATCGTTTGTTACAGGAGATGCTTTAACTTTCAACTCCTCTAAATCATTATTGTCATCATCATCGTCAGCATCATCATCCTCTTCTTCTGAGAAATCAAATGTGTACTTAGGCCTTTCAGCTAGGAGAAAAATAAAAACTGAATGTTAAACTCAAATCCAGGTTTTATCCTCATGAAATATTATTATGAATAATACATTTGAAAAATATCCCAGCTATCTCTAAAAATACACAAGGAAAAAAAAAAAAAGACAAGCATTTAAAGAACAAAAGCCAACAACTTTGGCCTCAATTATTTTGATAGTGTTAATACGTATCTTGTTACATGCATACCTCCCAGAAGGCGATAGGATAATGCTACATGTTAGGAGAGCATAAACTGGTAAGATGAATTATTATAATGTTGCTTGTCACACTTAAATATTACTCAAAAACAGGGTGGAAAATAGTCATATGGGCACTGTAAAAGTGACTATTAATACAAGATTTCCCATTTCTGCAATTACAAAAGACAAATTTTACAGGTCTTTAGAAACTATTAAACTTTCTCTTAACCTCCTGCATAAAAATTTCCATCTTCTCTCCATGGTTATTTTACTATGAAATAACAGGGACAGTATTTTTCATGTGAGTGAGAAAAAAACAGAGTTAAGACTTCAATGTATTAGCAAAACAGTAACAAGGTACCAACTATGGGGAAAGGCACATTGCTATAATGCAAATAAGTTTTATTATAATTTTGAGCATATACTATGGAATAAAATTTTTTAATCATTTGGATTCTATTTAATTCTACAACTCATTACAGAAATATGCAAAAACCCTAAATACAATTTTGAAGCATTTAATAAATTAATTTTAATGTAATTTAAGTTTCTGATATTAAAAATTCACCTACATTATACTACTTCTGCACAGTAGGAAAAGGAATTCAGTAACTTGGTGATTAAAGAAACAAAGAATTTAAAGCCTCACATGTAATTTTAAAAAGTATTTCCCAGAGGTAAAGCAACCATAATGTATTATTCATTTTAAGTAAATTAGGACTTAACAAAACTGGAGAAAAAAATCTCTAAATAGGGCACTCATCAGTTGTTAATTACTTGAAGACTTCAAATTAGTGAATATTCAGAAAGGATAAAACTACATGCTGAACAGCAATATATCATTACCAAATGGGATTCTGCAGACTAATTCTAACATTACAATTACCTAATGTATGCAATGTACATGGAATCACACTAAGCAGGGGGAAATTTGTCCCGATACAAGGGGTAGAAAACAAAACCACTAAGCACTTCTACTAACCATCACCATTTAGTATTAACTAAGCATATTTTTTGCCAAACATCTTCAAACCATGGAGGGAATATAACCCAAACTCTGTAATAAAAATCAGTGAGAAAACATGATTCACTTTAAAGAGAAAATTTTTTTATGTCCATCTTTGCCAGAAAACATCACTCTGTAAAGCAATTTTTTTTCTTCATTAATTGTAACTTCTGAAATACTACTGGTTTAGTACTTAAGTACCACTGATAGTTCTAACAATGCCAACCTATGTGAGTAATACTAACTTGGTCAAACTATAATAGACAATAAAATAAATATAAAATGTGTAAGAATACCAGCTGCTCTTCTAAGCAAAGAATCTCTTGGAATAACCACAGGTTCTGTTTCTTCCAAGTCACTTTCTGACTTGGATTCATCATCTGACCAAGGATTCCGTTTTTTCACTTTCTTTGTGCTGGATTTACCAGATGATGTAGGTGTTTTTCTCACCCTGGTCCCTAAAAACAAAAGGACAACAATAAGATATTATCAATGCTTATACAAATGTCATTAGTAAAAATAAAACTACTATAATGAAAAGTTCACTATAAAACAACAAATGTTCATAAAGACAGAAGACATTACTTCAACTACTGAAAAAAAAAAAACAAACCCACAATCAAAATAACCTAGTAATACCCTGGTACTATACATCTCCTCACAAAAAAACTTTGTAACAATTCCTCACCAGGCTCTTTTTTCTCCCTTTTGGGTTTGGGAACTTTATTTATAGTAGCTGAAGGGACCAATGCCTCTTCTCCTGTACCTTCTACTGGTATTCCACTGAATTCTTCATCAAATTCTATTTTCACTGTTGTAGTATCAAGATCACTCTACATATTAAAAAGAAAACCAAACCATGAATAAAAATAAAAATTAAATTAATACCATATATTTCAGAGATAGATTTCCAGCCAACAAATCACTTCTTCATATCAGATGACTAAAAAGGTAATAAAATGTGATTCTATTGAGGTCCTAACATATAACTTAAGCAGACTATGTTTTACTTTATTTCACTTGTCTGTAGCAAATGATATCATTTACCATGCTAATATTCTGGTACACTTTATGAGATGACAGCTACTTAAAAGCAAGCAAAAAACACTAATAGGGCAACTTTTGATTATCAAAGGGACTTTCAGACCAATAGTACCCCAAACAGTACCTGCAAAATAAGTTCCTACAGCTTAGGCCTCTATGTACCAGAAAAAAAAAATCTTCAGCTTATTGAAGGAAAATAAGCAACATATTCATGCACTGCTAGGGATTACAAGACAAAGTCCCCTGACCCTGAGACTATTAAAAGAAGAAAGAGAAAAAGAGAAAGACAAAAGGACAAGGCATTACAATACAAACACATACAGAGTAGGGTCTAACAGTGACCCACGGGGAGAAGTGAGCAGCTCTGCCAAGGGCAGGGTCAGGGAAGACTCCATGGAGAAGGAGCCTTTCTGACTGGGGTTTAAAACAATCATGTACATTTGCCAGATGAGGAGAAGGAAGGAAGAGCATCCCAGGCACAAGACACAGAGGCACAAACTGCCACATTATGTTTAAAGAACTGCCAACAGTCTGCTGGATTCAAGGGAAGGTGAGAGGGAAGAGTACGTGTACAGAAACACTGGCAGGAATGCAGATGCTACACTGCTGTGTGCAGTCAGTGGGGAGTCACGGCTTTTAAGCATGTGCATCATAATCAGACTTACTTTTTTGGAAATAGCACTCTGGTAGTAAGGGACGAATGAAGTGGAAAAACGAAGCAGTCATGGACAGATGACTAGAGACAGGAAGACCAGTTATGTGGTACACTTTATCTCCAAGAAAACTTACAGAGTTCTAAGACAATGCCAATGGGAACGAAGATAAGGGGATAGACTTTGGACTTGCTTCCTAGACAGTCAACAGGACTTACTTACTGATTATATGAGCAAACTCCCAGGTTGCTGGCTTGTTAGTGATACCTCATAGTGCCAATAACTAAATGAAGGCACAGAGGTGGAACAGCAGGTTTTGAAATCAGGATAACAAACTCAGAATGCTGAGAGTGAGGGGGGCTTTAGGCATTCAGATGGCTGTTATTAGCTTGGCACTCCTGAAAATGTGACAGCTTAGGGACACAGATTTAAGACAGTGTGAGGGAAAAAAGCTCTGAGGATAGAAATTACTTGAGGAGACTATGTGAAGTGAAGAGTACTGAGAACTGAACCTGACAAGCACCACCTGAAAAGGAGAAAAGCCATTTCCTAAAGAGAAAATAAGTGGGTATGTGTCGGTGAAGCTTTGTGTGGTAGGAAGCCAGGCAAGAGAGCAACAATACAGACCTCAGCGTATCAAACAGAAGAGTGATCTCCCTGGCATCACAATGCTCCTGTGCTTCGAATTTTAGCTCTGTACAGAGAACTCGCCGGCTCATAGGCTCATTTCTCAAGCCTTAATTAGACTGTTGAACATATCTACCTACATATTCCCTGTCTTTTAAAATCAACCTGTCCAGAAAAATCAACCTCTCTCTTTCAGACCATCATGCCTCCTGTTTTCCTCAGCTCTGAGCAACCTTTTCAGTTCCCTTCCTTTGGTTAACACTTGCCCACCCTGCTGGAAGATAGGTAAGTCTCTACTTTAAAATCCTCAATAGCACCAATCAATGCCAGTGACACAGGATGTGTCTGACGATTAACTAAGAGAAGAAAAAAAATAGTATAAGATGACAGCTTACTTTGAAAGGCAAAGACACTTTTTTCCACTGTAAGACTTCCATAACTGGTCATGAAGTAGAATTGAAGTTTATGTTTTAAAACTGACACATTTTTTTTGGTTCGTGTTTCATGATCTTAATTTAGAATGCTACTTGAAAAGAGAGTATTTCTCTCTCATTTTAAAAGCTAAATCAAGTAAGTAGCTCTTTACATATATGACAGTCCTTGGCCAATACGTTTTCCTTCTATGGATCATTTGCTGTTACTGAACAACTGATTTCTTAACACAGTGAATTACATTAGGAAAAAAATGACTTAAGCATACAGTAAAATTAAAACACATATATACATTATTACAGTGGTGGAGTAGGCCAGTGAGATAACAGGAGATGCCATACCTTTTTCTTCTTCAGCAACTTTTTGCTGGCATCTGCCTTCATAGCAGTAATTTCAGGTACTATTCTTCTCCCATAAGGTGAGGGCATTGTCTCTTCCAGTTGAAGTTTCTTCACTTTAGGTTTGCCAACTTTACCTTTTATTGCTTTTCCAGACATTCCAGCCAGAACATCTTCTCGTTCTTGTGCTTCCACTTTCTGAAGTACAATTATAAAAGAAGCAGGGAGAGGGTGGGTGCATAAACAACCCATTAGAAAAAACAATCACTACTGCATTAGAAATTGAAACTAACTTAATTCACTCAGTAAAGAATAGAGATTTCCTTTCAACTGATTTAGTCTAAGATAAAGGAATGGAAAAAAACAAGTAATTCTAAAACAGAAGAGTTAGGCTGTAGTCCCAGTTCTGTCTAACTAGCTTCTCACTAGGAACCCAAGAGTGTAGTGATTAAATGACTTTCATGCTCTCTTCTAATTCTAGGATCCTATGATGCACTATGAAATAAAAACTTCTGATGACCAAGTATCAGAATCCTAGCAAATCATACAAAAACGCAGTTCTGTTAACAAGTATGAAGCTATTCTTTACTACTGCTTTAGCCATAATGGAAAGCTTTTTTTTAATTGTTCACAAACATAAATTAATGTCAGAAAGTATGAAAATTTAAAAAGTGCCGATATAGTTTTATTGAACTTAGGAGGGTCTACGTAATTATAAATGCATATATAATCATGATTAATGTTAAACATTCTTCATTTTCATAATTATTCTTTCAAATAATTAGCAAGTTTTGGAAGGTACAAGGGAAAATATCACTTTAATTTCTTGAAAGACAATTAAGAAATCTTTGTACATAATAGCATATAGAAATCACATAAAGCTTTGAAATCAGACAGATCTGGATTTCAATCACAGCACTCCCAATTATTAGTTATAAATCCTTGGGAAATAAAAAGTTATAATTTACAAGGCACCTACAATAGGCTAGGCATTAAAAATCATGAGACCCCCATTTTATGGATGAGGAAACGGGAAGTAATTGGTCTTAATGATAATGTTATAATTCCTCTCTAGAAATGTTACTTAACTTTCTAAGCTTCAAGATCTTCATTAACAGGTTACTATTCACCTCTCTCATTTGGGGTGGTGGAAGAGGTCATTCTGAGAATTATGTAGAGTATAGTGCCAGGATCCAACAGATAATGGTATCATAGACTTTAAGTGATACAGAGAGACATGAAATTTAGCCCAAATCTTTTTAAATGTGAAAAATCACCACAACCAGAATAAAGAAGCTGTTTGGGCTTACTTTGCTAATTATCAAATAATAAAATAAGGTGACAAATTAAAAGTGAAACAATAGTATTATTCACTGGGTTTTGCATGAATACTATTAACAGGAATAATAATTTTCCTTTTCAGTGTATGAGTATTTCATTTTTAATGGATATTGTAGTGTATAATATATAACTTAATAGAAAAAAGGTCTCACATTTTTAACAACCTAATTTATTAATGATGTAATTAACAATAAATCAAGGCATACTATATTGAGCACTTCAAAGATCAGTGAGGAAAGCCAGAACAATAGTACTAAAAATTCCAGAAACTCTATTAAGCGAGTAATATACTACACTCAATCGAGTTCTAATGCTGACTTAGGCTGTGAAAATAAAACAGCATGCAGACAGGACACAGATGAAACAACTAAAAAGTAAGAAAATATCGTATGAGTAAATAATAAATAGTAACTGACCTTCTGCTCCTCAAAATCAGGCGATCATACTACTACCATTAATTTAATTCTAAAATTTTAAGTGAGTTAACTGCTTAAAAACAAATTGGCCAGTTTTAGAAACAGTTTATATTTTATATCTTTCTCTATATTTTTTTCTTTTATTTTTAAATTAGAATTCTACCAAAGAAAACTAAGTTATAACAAAAAAATTTTAATTACTCCGTTAAAAGCCTAAACATTAAACTGAATCAATAAGCTAATTTGAAGTCAGTTAAGACTTTTAGCTAACAGAAAGTATTAGAATTTAATTTATTCTAAATTTCAATTCCATAGTTTTTTATGTTAATCTACACCAGACATAACTTTTCTCTGTAACTTCATATAGCTAAAAGCTTGAACCTAATGCAGCTTATAAACACATAACCTTCACAGAATTAAAGGAAACTGAGATAATTAAATTAAAATTTTTTCATTATTTCATAAACATTACTTTTCTAAATATATTTTAATGGAGACTTAACCTACCTCCAATTCTTCAACAAATGCTGCTAAATCTTCCTTCCAAAGATCTGGAGGAGATTTTCTTTTAAGATCACAGACCTCTCGCCCCTATAATAAAAAGAAATAGTATGATTTAAACATTTAATAATTTTAGAATGTATAAAGCATAAATCAAAATACTTATTTGGGGAAAAAGAAAAAGATATATAACACCGAAATAGTTCCAAATTATTTAACCCACAAAAGTTCATACTTTTGCATCTCTCTGTTTAATCAGTTCTTCAACTTTTTCTTTAGTAAGAGACCACAGAGACATATTTAAAATATAATTAAAATCGGGGCCTGAAGGAGTTCCTGAATCAGAGGAACTATCATCATGCTGGTTTTGAGTTTCTTCCTCTTCTGCTGCCTGTAAAAAATAATAAACTTTATATTAAAGTCCTGTAGAATACCAAACCAATGTTATCTGAATACTGAATTAAAAATTCCACAAATGCTATACTCTTAATGCTATATCCTCAGGGTAGTAAAGTTACTTTAGATTATCTGCATGATTACCTATAAAAATATATTTCCTATAAAAAGTTCAAATTTTCTAAAATAACACAGTAAGTTCTTCAAAAAAAATGGTATATTCAGTCCCTATTTATTCAGGAATCTGAGGAAAAAGTTACTACTTTGCCCAGACACTAAGTCACAAAAATGAGAATTCTTAAATTAATTGAGTGGAACTAATGTTTTATTACTGCATTTTTGTCAGATTTTTATATTGGTAAGTAAATGAACAACTCGAAACAAAAAATAAACATACCTCGTGAATAATGTTTTACAATTGTAAATAAAAAAGCTAAGGTACAGTCACTTGTTAAGGATAAATTCTTAGTAAAAGCTCTTTAAAGCAAGAATATGTGTGTAAGGACTAAGGGAAAGTTCACTTAAGAATATAATAGCTGGTGAATTAGAATAAGGATTGTGAGAGATACTCTAACATTTTATTCATAAGGTCTTTTTTCATAGAAACAGTTACAATAAAAAACCCTCATGCTAATATTCAATTTCAAAATCCAATTATTTTAATAGAAGTTATTATAGGTGGAGTCTCTTTTAAAAGTTTTAAATAACAATGGCCATTAAATAAAATAAAATTTTAAAAATAACTTATCTGAGGCACTTAGATAACTGAAAACGACTGAGTTAACCATGAGACTCCATAAAAAAAAATTCACTTTTGGTAACCAAAAAAGAAAAAAATTTGATTTACAACTTAATTTAAAATTTTCAGTAAAATAGTGTATATATGCAAAGGTAAGGCTAAGTGTACTTTAGAAGGGATATAAAAATAAAAATTGCAAATCAAGATGCTTCATTACAGAAACAAACTATAAATTCAATTAAGCAACACTGGCCAAATAAGGAATGCTGTTGTTGAGTTGATAGATGATTAGTAAGTACCTAGATAACTTATGATAAATTAATAAATTCTACAGGTTTTAAAAATTCATGAAATGTGTTGCTACTAAATATTTAAGTAGTGAAGTTACTTTAGATTATCTGCATATACTACTATTAAAATATTATTAGGGTGTCATACAGTCCTGTTTAGACCCATACTTTGTAAGGATTTTTGCTCTAGATTTTGGTGACACCCAAAGTTATTGTTAATGAGAGATGAATGTGTATCTATCATTGTTAACATGAAGATGACTAACAATACTTTCAGAAATGAAGAAAAACTTCTCAGGTTCCAATGACAGAATTCTATTATGTTTCTGAAACAACTTTAATCTTCTAATTATCTGCTTTCTAATTCTCTCTTCTCTAACTCTATCCAGTAGGGCACTACAGCTCCTTTGGTTGTTACCTTAACTCCCAAAGTCAATACATGGCCAAGATGCTGAGAAAATTTTGATAGTGACAATGAATTTATTGAAACAAAGCACTAGGTTTTACCCATGAAGTCTACTTCCACCAGAAGGGCATTCTCAAACTTTGAAATACCTTTATCTTTTAAAACTAAACATTAAATTCATTAGCTTACTAGTTAATTTTCTTTTTTTTTTTAAGATAAAGTTTAAACCAACAGTGATACAAAAGGGTAAGGAGTATATAAAACATATTTTGGGGGTCAATTATGCAATGAAACACAATGAAAGGAAAGCAAAGCGCTTGGATCACCATAATTTTGAACGCCCATCTTGCCCTATCCCATTTCCCTCAAATGATGAATATGCCTATTATCTTACTATGTAAGTGCTAAATAGAGTTAACTCGAATTGCATTCACTGTAATATATGGCATTCTACAGACTATTCAAATTGAAAAAAGCTTAAACAATGTAAATGAAAGCAGTATTTCAATGTAGTTTGATGAAAAGTATGAGAAACTTCATGGCTAAGAACTCATAAATGTAGGGAAGTTTAAAGTTTCAGTTCAAGTTATGTCATATAATCATAACTGTATTTCATAAAGATGCTAACATTATCAGTATCATATATACATAATATTCTAATTATCCAAAAATTTAATCATATCCAATTTTCTTCCTTTTGTACATTTGTGTTCTCAATCTCAATGTTACACTACCTCCTTAGACTTTTAATTATACACATCAAGAAACTAATTCTTGAGAGGAATCTCAAAGTTTCAGTATTTTATTCACAGAATTAATACTAGTACTTCATGTTCTTAAATGAACAACTTAATTAAAAATCATCAGACTTTCGATCTGAAGTTCCAGAGTTTAAATCACTGGCCAAAGACATAAGCACAGGACAGAGCACACACTTGGTGCTTGATAAATACTGTTAATATTGGACATTTTGTCTCTAGTCTTCCCAACATAAACCGACACCAGATCAAGTGAATAGTGACTGGATACCATATTGTGACCACAGACGGACCAGTATGAAATGATTTACATGCTACTAGTGTAGCTCCCAGAGAGCGTACATGCACCTCACAAAATCCACCACCACAACTGACACCCTTTAATGGCAAGGTCAGAAAAAGGCCAAGGAGACTGAGCTACCTTCTCACACCTGGAGTCATTTCTCCAGGCCCTAGTTGAGTCACACTGGCAAAGTGCTTTGTGGTGGGTATGCACTGCAAATTCCTGTACTGTGTCTGTTCTGTGGATAAACAGAAGACTTCAGTCTCCAAAAAGACAACTCAGCAACTTTAGCAGCTAAATTAGAAATTGAGGGGTTGGGTTTTTGTTTATTTTGGAAGTTGATTTTAAATGCTTCTCTCAGTGTCTTGTTCTGCAAATGATTACCTTTTCTTGTGCTTCTTTCCAGGCTTTCACTGGGTCAGATTCATAACCTCTCTGGACTAACATTTGAATCAAATCTTTCTTTGACCTATTCTCTATGTGAGGGAAAAATAAAGTTAGGATCAAGAAAAGAGATTCAATTTGAATTTGTTTATATTCTACTGATAAAAATGTCTTCTATTAATAAAGATTTTTTTCCATTTTAACTAATGTTTAAATTTTTAAAGGTTGCATCTTACCTATAGTAATTTTTCCTTGTATCTTCTCTAAAATGAAACGGGCTTGATTGTTAAGCTTTGTAGATTCTGCTCCCAACATTCCTACTAGCCACTCCTTACGTAAACCATAATAACTTAATCGTAAATCAAAGAATTCTTTCAAAATGTCTTGTACGGTTTCATACTTCTTTAGACATCCCATATGATCAAAGAGTACCTAAGCAAAACACAGTTTTTTAAGATTACATAAATCTGTACTGGTATTTTTAAGTTGACATCTATAGTACTGAAAACACATAATACACTTACACAAACACACACCACCCCTAAAACTTGTTTAAAGACCAAACTATTAAGTATATTTCTGTAAATATTCCTTTGGACTCTAAGAAACTGATAAATTCAGCTCTTAAAAAACTGATAAATTCAGCTCTTAAAACTATGAAAATATTTGAAATAGGAATAATTTTGAGAGATAAAAATAGATCTTTAGAAAAGGTTCTTATCTAAAGTGGCTATAAAACCACCTAAAAATTTTTTTTAACTAAAATCATATTCTAAGTTTTAAAATGTTAAATTTAAAGTTCTCTCCCTACCATATACTCAATGATAATGCAGTTTTATAAGGCAGCTTAGAATTATAAGGAGATAATGCTAATTAACAAGGGGCAGACCGCACATGAAAATCTTGCAACAATCCCTCTCCTAAGTTTTAGTCAGTGTGTGTATCCTATGTGTTCAAGCCAGATACACAAATGCAGAATAGGGATGAGAATAGTAGGTAACAGTAGAGGAAAAGGAATGTTAGCTATTCATTCTTCAGCAAATGTATACACATTTAGACTTAATTTAGCTACTCCCATCATGAAGCTAATTACCAAATCCAATTGTGGGCATGCAAGAAAGGTTAATAGCAAATATAATCAATTACCATGGAATTACAAGTAAGCGTTGTTTGAAGTTTAAAAACTTTATGTAATCCAGCAGCTTCTGCTTGTGCTAGTTTCTCTTCAGTCATTTTCACCACAAATTTCACAGTTGTATCAGTATGATATTCTTTATAATCAGAAATCAATGCTGGTGTTTTATCTGTTCCATTCAGCATAGGTTCTAAAACCTGCTCTTTGTATACCTATTGAAGATTTAAAAATATGTAATTCTTATGACACTCATGTTCTCATACTACAAGTCATGCAATTTTTAAAAAATCCTCAACTCTGGTGGGGTGGGGGGAGAAGAAACCTCCATCTCCATCGTCTCCTGCCCAGTCACTATAGAAGACAATCTATGGGACTCTCGATGGTAAAGAAGATATACAAGGTAGCAGTTCTGATCTGCTCATACTCCACAGGACAAGGACAAGGCAGAGAGTTATGAAGAGAATTACATCAATTAGAACTAACAAGAGATGACATACACACTTTCAGATTTGTAACAGCTGATACTGACTGACATGAATTTATTGACCATATTTATAAGGGTTCAAAACACTATTACACATTCTACTCATTTCAAGATAAACAAGATAAAAGTCTCTTAAAAAGCTAGCTTAAGTCATTCTATACTTAAATAAATTAAAATTATTTTAAATTACTAGTTCAATATTCAAAGCACAAATTCAATTGGGTAAAAAATGTGTCATAAGAATTTTTAAACACCACATGGACTTTGGGCAAATAACAATGGAATCATATTCTTACCAGAAATCATTGCTTAGTGCAATGCCCTCTTCACAGGCAGCTCACACACCTATACTGACCTGTGTCCAGGTTCTAACTGGAAGCTCTGTAATCTCTACTGTGTTTCTATCCACCACAAATATTTCACCACTGACTGCATACTGGTTTTGACCAAGTTCTTGGATTGTCCCTTTAAAGTTTTTATAGTTTGGAAGCTGCAGAGAAAAATAAAAATAACTTGATACCCCGACTTCTCTCTTAAGTACTACATTTGAATGCCCCTTTGTCTATGGTCTACTGCTACTGACAGATTAACACTACTGAAATTAAATGCCTCATCTGCATGAGTCCCTCTCTAAATAATCACTCTATCTTGAATTCACAGGTTCTGTTAATATAATCTCAACATCTGCCAATCTCAAAACCTAGCCATCATCTTCCTCATCTTCCTACAATTTTTTTTTAAACCTATTGCCTCCCGAGGGTAATAATGCCTTAAATTCAAACTCCTTGGATGTTACACTGAAATCCTTCCATAGTCTGGACCCAATCTACCATTTCTCCAACAATTTGTCTCCCAGACCACTACTCTTCTTGCATATTTTGCTTGAATATTTTGAATATTCTCACCTTCACTCACTCTACCTACCAGCCTTGACACACATTCAAGCTCCCCACAGCCCACTCATCTATAAACTTTATTCATCCTTTTCAGTCTAATTGCAGTGATCTCTCCCTCTTCTAAATTTGTTATTATCACTAAGAAGTTAGGCAATAGCACAGGATTTCTTCTGGCACACTAAAGAACTATTAGTATCTTCTGTCACTGTAAACTTCACGACAATAGGTGAACTTTGCAAAGACAGAGATCACAGTTCTTTACCTCACCCCTTAGCACAGTACCATATAGAGATATAGATACATATATATATATATATATATATATATATATATACACATATATATATATATATATATATACACACACACACACACACATATACAGATATCTACATCAGCACACAAGGAGCATATATTGATCAAATATATTGACTTAATATTCTAAAACTGTATCTGGAAGAATGAGAATAAAACACATAACCATAAAAAGTAGTTGGATGCTTCTGTTTAGAAATATTTTCAAGTACTTTAAAGTATTTATGTGGAAAAACAGATTTTAAATCATGCTCTTATAATCTGAATTTTTATTCCATTTTAGAATACAAAAATCAATATTTAGTAAAGTATATAATGTTGTACACCTGAAACCAATACTGTATATCAACATATTTCAATTAAAAATATTAAAAATAATACAGTTCAACAGTGGGCTAAAAAAGCAAAATCTGAAAATAAGAAAATGAAATAAAAACTTAGAAATACATAAAAATATTGTTTGTTTCTATATGGTAGGTTTATGAAGTATTTTTTCTTCTTTGCTAATTTATATTTTCTACAAAGAGTACTATCATTTTTATAATGAAAACACACTTTTACTTAAGTGAATTATGATTAAGGGAAATTCCCAAATTATTTTAAATCATGTAGAAGAGGGGAGGACATTTTTTTGAGAGGTTTTCTTGGTGGGAGTTTGGTGGATGAACCAAGCATACTGAACAATGCAAGAAAAGGGAAAAATTATAATATGGGGATACATTAAAATATATACAAAGCATTTTTAAGAGAACCCTAATAGGTCTTAGGTTGAGAACAAAAGCCTAAAATTACATACAATTTTGTAACAAAAGCATTATTCTCTATATAATTTAGATACCTGAAACCTGAAACATGGGGTATTTTTAAGTTTCAAGGTACAGTTTCTCCCCATAAGCCTTATCTCCAGACTTTTTACAAAGTTTCTATCCTTTAATGCAAACACTTATCAAGTTACACACTAACAAGATCTTCATTGTCCACAGTATGTTCTAAAATAAAATTAGTTCCATTACTTTTCTAAAATGGCTAGACTTTGTAGTTCACACATTATCATTTGTTATATAAACAATGTAAGCAATAATTTCTAATAATTACCATGGGATGAGGATCCAGGCCATCTAGCATTCGTCTGACATTGTTCACAATTTCCCTAGCATCATAGTTGGGTAGTTTACAAGCCCATCCAGTACCAATGCCCTCAGCACCATTTATTAAAACCATGGGAATTATGGGAATATACCACTCAGGCTCTACACGTTGATTATCATCATAAAGGAATTTAAGCAGATTGTCATCCACTGCAGGAAAAAGCAGTCTTGCTAAAGAGCTAATGAAAGGAGAAAGAAAAATATGGGAAAATGACATGGTTTTAGCAAATAAAGATTTTATACATAATTAAAGACTTCATATTTCAAAATGTATAAAGAATATATTTTTTTAAATGATTACATGTGTTTAACAACACAATTTACATAACCTAATTACCAAACAGATTTATTTCTCTCTGGTACAAAGCCAGAATAAAATAGTCCTACTTTATTTATCTACTTACTTACCTCTATAAATTCTTAGTATTGATAAGATTTCCTCTTACTCTCACTAAACCACAAAACCCATCTTCAGCCTAAAAAGTAAAGTTGGGTCAAAAAAAAAAATATCCTTACGTTCATTAGGACTGGTTTCACCAAAAATTCACAAAAATAAGATCAACAAACTTCTTCTATTTTCAATAAAATAATTTGGAATATTTACCCTCATTAGAATACCCAATCATCTCTCTCTATAGTTATAATTCTATTAAACATCTGGTTAGTGCCAATAAACTTCAAACAGAACTTCATACCACTGTATCAGTGAATTGTTACCTTAACATTGTGAAAATATAGCGAGGGCTGGCAGCATCTTTGCCACCATGAAGCCGAGTTCCAAACTGACCAATAGGCTGAAGCAAGTTAATGTTGTTACTTCCCACGAAGTTCTGAGCCAAATTCACAATAGTCATCATTAATGCTTGCTATAGAAAAGAAACAGACAGAACATTAATATTCTAAATTTTCTATACACATTCCCTAATTATTATTAAAATTGATTCTTACATTCCCAAAGACCTTATAAAAGGAAAAATATTTTGTTATGCTTAATTACCATTCTTCATGCCAGTAAGTATAGCTCTCAACTGACTCTAATGGTAATGCTTACTTCTCCATGATGATAAGCAGACATCTCAGCAACAGATCCAGCCAACTGGGCAACTTTTACTTCACGTTTATCATTCCTCTTGAAACAAGTAAATAAAACTTTTCGTTGGCCTGGTTTAAAGCCTATTTTAAAAAAGAACAATCTTTTTAAAAAACATTATTCAAGATATGTTGCAATTTTTTTTTAGTGATACTTATGTTGTATATATTCAAGAGAAAAAAGCAAAGATGTAGTTTGCTTTTGAAAATTAGCTAAATATTTTACTTGAGCTTCTATAACAAAGCTGAGTACGTACTAACATGTTTTCACACCATCTCAATCTTCCAAAAATGAAGTACTGATTGAAAGACCATCTTCTGGTCTTAAAGAACTGCTCAGTGGCACCAAACTCCTTAGACATGAGTTTCCAAACACTAATACACCCAAAATGTCAGTTGTAACTAAAGTACCAGCAAACCACCAATGAGCCTCAAAACTGTATACAGAGTATCCCAAATCAGAAAAACCCTATAAAGAAAAGACATACTGTGGCAGTTAAGAATGTAGGCTTTAGAATCTCACTGATCTGGGTACTCTTCTCCACTTGGCCATTTACCATGTGACTTTTCACAAGTTACTAAACAATAAGTCTCAGTCTCCTCATCAGTGTAATAGAAATAATTACCTTCCTAAAAGGGTGATCATAAGGATTACATGACATAATGCAAGCAAAGCACTCTGCTTCCTTATCATTCTTCTTGCTCTAGGCCAAAGAGCATAGTAATAAACTTTTCAGTATATGCTAGCTATCGTCATCATCATCGTGGGCCCAGAGCATGGTAGAAACAAGAGGATGATAAAATATGGCCACTTTCCTTGAGATTTTATAATCTAATTGAGGAGGCAAAATTAACAAAAGTAAAATAAAAGGCACACAATTATTGGCATAGAAGCTTAGGCATCTGAGACCAATTTAGACTGCAATTGTTAGGAAGGACTTCATAGTAGGGATGTAACATAGAACTAGATGGGATGGGTAGAACCATCTGCTATTAGCTGAAAAAACAAAGAACACAAAGATCAACTAACTTGCTGTAAGTTTTGAAATGAAAATTAAAAAGTTCTAGAAGACGAAAATCTGCTCTACATACTGGGTAGCAGTTTCTAAAATTTTTTTGTCACGTTAAGGAAGCTAAAAGTATTAGCTTTTTTGGGTACTGAGGTATGAAGATATTTTTTAAATCTAGTCTCTGATAAATATTTTACAATTTATCAAGGTCCCATTTTACTTTTTATTTTAAAAAGTCTGCAATTAACTTGGGACAAAAACTTTAAAACTGTGCCATAGAGTTAATTTTCCTGAAAAACTCAAAGAGGGTTTAAGAGATTTAAATTAAGGAATATAAAAGATTTCAGTCCTACCAAAACATCTCAAAAGCAATTAAAATATACTCAACATACAAAAGTGAGATTTTTAAAAAGCTACTTACCATCAACAAGAGACGGTATAGATCTTTCATTGTCTGAGTTTGAGAACAGAATCAATTCCTTGTTGATGAAATCATTGTAAGTCAAATGCTTTGTTGCTGTACCATATAAAAATTGCTAAGAGAAAAGTTATACAGCAATATTGTCATTACGAATGCATCAATTTTAGTCTCTTTCTTTCTTCCCCCAGATCACCATTCTTTACAACTAACCTCTGGTAAGCCATGTAACCTACGCTGTCTCCGATCTTCCATAAAATTTGTTAACCATTCTTTTCTGTCATCAATCTTCTTCTTACTGAATGCCTAAAAGATTCCAGGTAATAATTCCACACATTAAAAATAACATGAATTTTAAAATTAAAATTTAAAAAGGCAAATAACTATTAATCTCTGGGAAACTAAGGTATTTTCCAAACACTTTTATCAAAAATATACTTGAAAGGGGTTGTTAGAGTAAAGAACTATGAAAGGAGGGCAAAAGCTGTGTGTGGGTGGGGAACTGGGAACTGAAACCCTAAGATTAGAGCAGAATTCAATAAAGACTTTAATAGTAAAGAAAACAAAGACTAGGAAGTTTGTACCCTTTGAAATATGAAAAGATAAACAATATATTAAAATTTAAGAGACTGATTAACTCTATGCAATGTGTGAACCTTGCTTGGATCCTGACTCTCAAAAAAGAAACACTACAAAAATAAGTATTTTAATCAGGAGAATTGTAACACTAAATATTTAAGGTTATTAAGGAAAGGTATGACAGGTAGGGAGATGGATATTTATGAAAGATTTTTTTTTTGTAACTGAAGTATAGTTGACATAATATTAAAATAGTTTCAGGTGTACAAATCAACTTCATTACCAAGGTAATGGCAGCATCATCTTCAGGACCAGCATATCTAAACAAGATGCGATGCCTTTCCATATCAGCAAAATATTCCTTTGCTTCTTTAGCTGTACTGGTACCCAACCCTGTACAATTTTAAAAATAAAAGTGAAAGTAAGTCAGACAGAGAAGGGCAAATACTGTAGGATTTCACTTATATGTAAAATCTAAGGAAGTCAAATTTCTAGAAAGCAAGAGCAGAATGGAGGTTGCCAGGGGCTGGGGGGAGTGAGAACTAGGACACGTCTGTCAAAGGGTACAAATTTTCAATTATGAGTAAGTTTTAGGGATCTAATCTACAGCATGGTGTCATAACTAATAATAATATATTGTATATTTGGAAATAGCTGAAAGAGTAGATCTTAAATGTTCTCTCCACCCCAAAAGAGGTAACTATGTAAGGTGACAGATGTTAATTAACTTGATTGTGGTAATCATATCACAATTTATATGTAAATTAAATCATCATATTATACATCTCAAATACATACAGTTTTATCAATTATACTCAATAAAGCTGAAAAATAATTTAAGTGAATCATGAACATCAATGGCTATTTAAAACCATTAGGTGAAGTGATGGATCAGGCTGGCAACATGTGTATCAACTGATCAATTTTAACAGACAAGGAAAGACAAACCAGATCTTATATGCCTCCCAACATAAGCATACAATGCCACCTATTAAATATTTTTGCCACATAAATCTAATCAAGCCTGATTTAACTACCAGTTAACAGAAAAAAAGAAGCAGAAAAACATACACAGGTATTGAAACTAGAGGGATAATTAGCAAAATCCAGAATGTGGGAAGTTATATAAAACAACTTTTTGAACAAATAAATTGTAAGGAAAAGAAAAGAGAAACAATATATTAAAATTTAAGAGATTTGTTAACCCAATGCAATGTGTGAACCTTGCTTGGATCCTCACTCTCAAAAAATAAACACTACAAAAATAAGTATTTTAATCAGGAGGATTTTAACATTAAATATTTAAGGTTATTGAGGAAAGGAATAACGCTGGTATTATGGACATTTAAAAAAAATCTTCTAGAGATACATACTAAAGTATTACAGAAACAATATAATGTCTGGAAGTTATTTCAAACAAGGTGGCAGTGAGAGTTTAGGTGAAATAAGACTGGCCACAAATCAGTGATTGTTGAAGTACATGGGAAGTCCATTTTATTACTTTCTCTACTTTGATAAAATTTTCTATAACCAAAATAGGTGTTTTTGAAGTCTAACAGAGATAAACTTTCAAAATACTCTATAATGCACTCATAAAAATAAATTTATAGCAGTAGTAACTTCACAAAATTTAAGTACTTTAAAATACAAACCTTTGTAGTATTTTATTTTCCATGCTTTCTGGTTTTCTATATGTTTTTTCCACTCATCAAATTCAGGAATACTGTAGAAGGAAAGTTCCTGCTTATTTTTGCTCGCCTTAAATAAAAAAAAAAAAATCGTTTTTCTGCTACCCTTTAAGACCATAGTATAAAAATATATTAATGTAAATAGTACCTTTACAATAGGAGTAATGAACTCTTCAAGAAAACCATGCTTCAAAAGTGATGGCCAGTTGTGATGGATGAAATTAATAAGCAGGCCTTTTATGTGAGAACCATCTTGATCCTAAATAAATGTTAGTGAAGAATGCTATAATAATTTTATGAAATAGAATTACTTATATAATAAATTTACAAATGTATGACTGCAGAACAGAGGCAAAACTCCACTCAAATTTTAGAACTGCATTTTACAAAACAGTAGATACTATTCTTGAGATAATCACAGTAAAGAATTTTTTCTTAAAATTCAAATGAAGAATATAGTTAGTGATAGACTGATCCCTCCTGTCATTATAAAACATACTATCATTATATCTGCTTACTGTTTACCCAGGTCTCATTAACGAATGATTAAAGAATAGAAATATATAAAACATGATGATAATGCCACATCACTGGGAAATGGAAGGAGACATACATGTAGTATTCACAAGTCTTCTTGACATAAAACTGCTAAATTTCTGCTTAAGACTATACAGATTTTCTGTTGAAGTTTTTCTCTATAAATGCTTTTAATTAGAGTACATAAGAGATAAGCAGTTGTATGAATATGAAATACCTTTTCAATTTTCTAATTCTTTCCTAATTACTACTATTTTACTATCCAAGTCCTCCTCGTTTTTGTGCACTGCATCTTATGCCATCATATGCAAATATTAACTATTATCCTACTGATTAACCTCACTTGTAAATTTTATAATTTCCTTCATGCTTATAGGTGGGCTCCAACCCCAAAATCCTACAGTGTGTTCTACTCTTATCACTATTATATTTTTAAATAACTAATCAAAAAGATAGTAACCCAATAAATAAGGTAATATAAAATGGGCTTCACACAAACTGTGCTATTTAAACAGTTTTCCCTCTGATATACAAGCACTCTCACTTTTACTATCTTGGAGCAAGTTTCATGAAACAAATAGCAAAAGGACACTCTGAAAAAGATGTAAGTTTTATTAATTCATGGCAACTTTTAAACCAACCTGATCAGTCATAATCATAATCTTTCCATAGCGTAAAGTTTTCAGAGATTCTGCATCATCATAACTTTTCTTGTATTGTAGACCAACTATTTTGATAATATTATTTATTTCTGCATTTTCCATGATCTGTGCAAGAAGGAAAAGTAATTTACAGCATTGAAATATATAAAAAGTGAGTAAGAATTTACATTTAAAATTCAACAATTTTAGTATTAAAATGTCATATATATGTGGTCACATATATATCTGGAGATTGTATACCTGTTTATGAGAAGCTTCCCGTACATTAAGAATTTTTCCCCTGAGTGGAAAGACTCCATATCTGTCTCGTCCAATCACACCTAATCCAGACACAGCCAGCGATTTGGCAGAGTCTCCCTCTGTTAGTATCAGTGTACACTCCAGGGAATGTTTGCCACCTGAAAAATTTTAAATGACATATATGCCCAATTCCTCAACTTTGCCAATGAGAAAAACAAGGTTAGAAAAATAATGATGATAGTGAAAGTCTATAAAAGTCATCTTACATTACACTCAGTATAAATATTAAACATATTTTATTGAATTTCCATACCCTAAAAATTTATAATATGTAGTGCATGTGGCAATTTTAATGAAGTGAAATTATACTCTGAACATAAAATCCTATAGTCTGCATGTGGAAAATGAAATTTTTTCTCTAACTAGATAAATAAAAATTTTAATCAAAATCTTAAAAAGAAATCTGTGTCTTACCAGCATCATTAGCATCATCCAGTTTGGGAATACCTTTGATTTTACTGTACTTTACTGACGAACACTTCTTGTTCAGCTGAGTTTGAGCCTTAAATTTCACCCAGTTCAGGATACTTTCTACAATGCCACAGTTAGAGGCCTAAAATCAAAGGAAAATGATATACAGACAAGCCAGAATTCATACACTTAGCTACAATTAACGTAATACTTGGAATCTATGCAGTTTTAAGGCGTAACAATTTTTTACTCTAATTACAGTAAAACTAACTTAGCTCTAACACATATAAAACCATTAAAAAGGGCAACTTCACTACATATGAAAAGATTCTATTAACTCCATGAGATAGATATACACAAAGCTTTTGTTACTAGCTGAGAAATTAAGTTTACTTGCTAGGAAACTATAGACACTGACATTTCAGATATCCCTCATAAAGCAGGAATTTTTCCACATTCACAAAAATGAGAATCTTGAGTTTGCTATGACAAAAAGTATTAACATGAAGGGGACATTAGGATAAACTCAAAAACATATAAATAGTCCCTTATTCTTTAAAAAGTTTGGATTTCAAAATTACAAATTGTGTATCACTCTGCAATGAATCAATATGTGGTAAGATGTCAATCCAAAAAGAGTGAAGCATCTCCAACTGGAGTTATTTATTTTTCATCAACCTGGCTAGTATAAAATAGTTTTCTGGTGTGTTTGAGATATAAAAAGAGGTGAACTACATTACAAAATCTAAACTTAACACACTAAAGTTTAAATCACTTCATAATGAATGTTGTTGGGACAGAAGTTTGAGAAAGTAGTAACACAGGGCCATTTGTATTCACAATTCATTATGACTAGATCCAAAAGAACTATTTCTATAGGCCTTATACTAGAACCTAAAAAACAACTTTTGTTTTGTTCATGAGAACCTACCTTTGAAATTCCAATAGTGGAATTTAATAAATATGTTTCCATCACAATTATACAATACTCCTCCACCAAACAATAAACTTCCAAACAGGCGGAGCTGTAATTTATTCATCTTTACATTCCCAGTGGAAACATATTTAGAGGCACTTTATACATTATTTAACATATGTATCTTGATGGCACACTGAACAAGGGAATTGAGGAAAATCTTGCTTATATGATCAGCAGATTATGATCAGCAACAGGACTAAGTTGAAATCTAAAATGTATTATTTTTTTTGTATTCCCACCCTGTTTCAGAAAGATTAAAATTGCCTAAATAGACATATACAAAGTAAAATGAAAATTTTTAAATATATAGAACATGACACATTTTGTCATGTATATAGTACAATTTAAAAAAAACCTGTATAAGTATAAAAATCAGTAGCTGAAGTTGAAATGAGTATGTTGAAATTAGTTGAATGAAAAGGTGAAATCAGGAGTCCTGTAAGGACCTGTGCATTTGTTAGCAGGAAATCTGGCTTTATAATGGCCAAGGCAAAGTTGAAAACACAATTAATTACATCTACTTGAACTCTTGGCAAAATAATCAACTATTTTCTGAAAACAGAGTCTATGCTTTGAATTTTTCAAAATAAAGCATATTTGTTTGTAGTATGTTAGTAGTCCACAGTTAATATAAACTAATCACAAATACAATAAATAAATTTTTAAAAACTACTTAGCTCTCAATAAAAACACACTGAAGAATAATATGAATTGTACTCACTGCTTTAAAAAATTTTTCTGACAGTTGACATTTGGACCCAAAACTTTTGGGCTGCAGAGTCATGTTTTCCTTAGTCTGAGAGTCGAAAGTTGGATTTTCAATAAGGCAATTAATAAAAACCCACATATGGTTTTTTACCTATTGGAAATATACCCAAAAAGAGTCAACATCAGAACTGATATTACTTAATTCAACAGACTACATAAAGCATCACTTACTTGAAATGGTTTCACTGATACACCAGCTTTATTCTTTTTCTTAACTACTTCAATCAGTTTACCAACAACTTGATCTACTACATAATCCACATGCCGTCCACCCTAAAAAGGAAAAAAAATTGAATCCAAAATCTTCTATAGTTAGGGTAGCAAAATACTTACATTTTTTTTCTAGAATGAGCATTCTTCACAACACCTTTGTGAAGTCGGTATTACTAACCCTGTTTTCCAGAGGCATAATATGAATCTCAGAATGGCAGAGTTGGTATTAAAATAAAGACTTTTGCCTTAAAGCCATTAGCCAACTCCATATAATTTAAGACAGAGTAAAAATCATAAAATTAAAAAAAAACATGTAAGTAAGAATGAATACTGGCATGGCAGTAGCATAGACATCACAGATTTAGGGACTATGACAGCCATGCCTGTTGTCCATCAATGTCTTTTTACTTTAGTGACAAACCTAAATTTGTGTTTTTAATTGGCAACATGCCCAATTATAAAGATTCACCAATGTAGACTTCCTTGCAGCTACACTAGCCATTTGACCCACTTCTAGCCAGAGATGTTAGCAGAGGTCTACAGGGTGGTGCTTCCCAGAAGAGATTTAGTTGGCATATGAATTTGCCCGAACCCATTTTCTCTCCCTAGAACTTGTAAATGAAGCACAGATGTGCAGCAGGCCTTTTAAAGACATGAGAATGATGCTAAGGGTGGCAGAAGAGAAAGCAAGGAAGAGCGTAGGTCCCTGATGACATTGTGGAGACATACTACCAAACTAATATTGCCTAACCCAATACTCCAGTTATAAGAGAAAAAAATAAAACCTTTACACTTTTATGTCACTGTATATTAGGTTTCTATTACATACAAAAAAAGTGCCATCATAAATGATGCTAGAGTATAAAAAACATAGAACATTAAAAAAAAAGTTAAAACTTAAGAATGACAAGGTGACAAATCACCACGTTAGCTTATTCCAAAGATACATGCTTATATTGCCTAATACTTTATTATGGTCAGTGGATAAATGCTTTTGGATGAAAATAATTTTATTTGGTTTTGAAATCCAAAACCAAAGAGAACAAGGTTCAAACTTCTCAAAATGGTAGATAACAAATGCTACAATCTGACCCCAAAACAGACTTGCCTCCTGTTTTTCTTTCTTTTACACTCTAAGCTCAGAACAGAGAATAAGAAATTTGCTATCATACTAAGTTTCATAAAATGTAAATGTGTTCAACTATAAACACTAATCGTATCAACTTAGTTCTCAGTGGATGTTTAAATAAATTCTACGACAGCTATTTCAAAGAAAATGAGCTTTGCTTTTCATAAGTCAATTTTGACTTCACAAGAGCAGATTTGGGGTTTTTGTTGTTATTGTTATTTTGTTTTTAATGAAGCATTGTTCTGTCACTGACTTGGAAACAAAGGATTAACATACATACTTTTGTTGTTGCAATACTATTTACAAAGCTGATTTGCTGGAACCCCTTTTCACTCAATGTGAGACAAACATCCCATCTTTCATTTGCAAGTTCATGAATGACTTTCAGAGCCACTCCAGTTTCATCCAATTTGTCCTTCACATAAAGATCTACATAACTGCGAAATCCATTTACCTATTAATTTGAAAAACAAAAGTAAGTTAATCTTATATTGGCAGCTCACCCAGGTGGCTGCAAATACTCTGATACTTTCATTTACCTTTTCACCACAGCACATGTTGATGCAAACCTTCATGACTTTCCCCTACTCTACTTCTTAATCCCAGCTCTTTAAAAAGGAATTCATTTCATATGTACTGGACAGAGAGGTTATGATGGGACAACTAGGCAGGCAAATTACTGTGAAATCTTTCAAAAGTTTAAGTTTTTAAATGAAAAAGTAGAATTCCAATTTGAGTTCAGACATTTAGAGGACTGAAATAAAGAAGATTCTGCCCTTACAAGAAAACAGCTAGTCAGACAACAAAATGGTTTTTCATGAACCCGCAAAATATTAAGATCACAGAACAGCTCGTCATCCTGAGTCTGAAGAGAGACAAGTGCCTGCAGGGATACACGAAATCTTACTAAGCTGTTTGCTTAACTGAGGCAGAAGCTGCCTAAGATCATATAAGCCGGCAGGAACATTAAACCAGAAATTTTGACAAACTGCTGTAGGGCAAGTAGTGGACTAGTGTGTGTGTGAAGCATGTGTGTGTTGCCATAAGGGATTTATGCAGCTTTTCCTCCAGGAACCCCAGTAGGTTCTGTCAGGGAAGTTAAGAGAGAATAACCCAGAACTCCTTCCCCACCCACCCTCCCCAACACACACACATGGTCCTGGCTGAAGGAGGAAAACAGCAGCCACTGGGAATTCCACCTAGTCCCATTTCCCTTACAAAAGAAAAAAAAAAAGCTTAATTTGCAGGGCAAGGATTCTAGAGAGCACTCACTGGTGAAAGATTACTGTATCACTGTTGCTGGAATAAAGTAACTCTGCCCAGACCCACCTCATCCCACACCAGTCTAAGTTTTTTTTAAAAAAGGATTATTCTGCAGAGTAAGAAGCCTGAAAGACAACACTGATGAATGCCTACTATGGCTAGGGGCAAAGAATAGACGGCAGAGGATAAAATCTCCACCTCTAGAGTAAGAGTAGAAATACCTGCAAAAGCCAAACCCGACACACAGGCCAACTGTGCCCCACAGTCTGAGACTTAAATCAGACATGAGTCTCTCCCACAACCTACCACCATGCTAACAGGCTTCCAATGGTAACAGTGGGTCTCAGCTGGAGGAGCTTCAAGAAACAGACCCTCCTTGAGGGACAGCTCAAAATGAGCCCACAGCAAAGAGAAAAGAAACACAGGAACTTGAAGTACCTGGTGCCCATAGCAACAAACCTCCATAGCAGTAACTACAGCAGTAAAGACCTGCAAACACAACCCGCATCCTATATAGATTAACACAGATCTCATACTAAAGCCTATTTACTCCATGTCTACTACCCTATACAACGTAGCTGATTTTCAACAAAAACTTACAACACATGCCAAAAGGCAAGAAAGAAGTCTGAAAAGACAAAGCAATAATCAGAACCAGACTCATATGTCACAGGTGTTTTCACTATCAGGCCATTTAAAATAACTATGACTCATATGTTAATGGCTCTAATGATAAAGGCAGACAACATCCACCTTTTAGCAAAGAGAGATGGAAGCTATTAAGAAAGAATTAAATAGAAATATTAGGAATCAAAAACACAGGAGATATGAAAAATGCTTTTGGCAGGCTCATTAATACACTTGACACAGTAGAGGGGAAAAAAATCAGATGAACTTGAAAATAGGGCAACAGAAATTAAATAAACTCAAACACAAGAGAAAACAGAGTGAATAATGCAGAGCAAAACATCAAGAGGTTGGGACCATACCAGATCATGTAACATAAGCACAACTGAATACCAAAAGGAAAAAGAACAGTGCCGAAGAAATATCTGAAGAAATAATGGACAAAATTTTTCCAAAATCAGTGACACACCAAACAACAGATCCAAGTGCAGAAAACACCAAACAGAACAAATGCAAACACCAAAAATAACCTCACATATACACCACCTAAGCACATCATATTCAAAAAACCAAAGACAAAGAGAAAATCTTTAAAGCAGCCAGTAGTAAAAGGATCACCTGTTCAAAAGAGGAAGATTATGAAATAGAGCAGACTTCTCAGCAGAAACCATACAAGCAAAAAGACAACAGAGACATCTTTAAGTATTAAAAAAAAAAAAAAAAAACTGTCAACCCATAATCCAATATCCAGTAGAATTCTATATTCTTTGAAAGTGAAGGGAAATAAAGATTTTCTCAAACAAAAACTGAGGCAATTTATTGCCAGATCTCCCCAACAAGAAATTTTCAAGGAAGATCTCCATGCAGAGGAATATGATTAGAACGAGAAATAAAAATCTACATTAAGAAATTAAGAGCACTGGAAATGGAATCAATGAAGGTAAAATATAATCCTTTATTGTATTTTTAATTGCTCTAAAAGATAACTGCTTAAAACATTAACAACATCACTAATTAAGGAAAAATTTCCGCCATGAATTTTTTCAAATATTTCTGCTGCTTTATTCTTTCTTTTGATGTATATAGCATATGCAAAAGTGAAACGTATGATGACAATGACACAATGGATGGAAGGAGAACCCGGGAATATACCATTATAAAGTCCTTTCACTAGACATGAAGTGATAAATTATTTGAGATGGACTCAAACCATTTACAGATGTATACTATAAATCCAAGACAATTATTAAAATGTTTTAAGAGATAATAATAATAAGTAAATAGAGGAGATTAAATGGAATCATTAAAAAACAAGTGCTCAATTAAAACCAGAGGAAGAAGAAATAAGAAACAAAGAACAAATAAAATGAATAAAAAAACAGCCAGCAGGGAGCCAAGATGGTGGCACAAGTAGAGCAGTGTAAATCTCCTCCCAAAACCACATATATTTTTAAAAATACAACAAATACAACTCTTCCTAAAAGAGAGACCAGAAGACACAGGACAACAGCCAGACTACATCCACACCTGCTAGAACCCAGCACCTTGCGAAGGGGGTAAGACACAAGCCGCGGCCTGGCGGAACCCAAGCGCCCTTCACCCCAGTTTCCGGCGGGAGGAGAGGAGTCGGACCGGGAAGGGAGAGGGAGCCCAGGACTGCTAAACACCAAGCCCTAGCCATCCGCACCAGAGCGCAGACACAGTGCATGCATGGGGTGCTGGAAACTAGGGAAACAGGACAGTAAGACCAGTGAGCGGGTCCCCGCAGCCGGCACCCCTGGGACAAAGAAAAGCGAGTGCTTTTTTAAAGTCTTAAAGGGACAGAGACCCCACAGCTGGACAGAAGCATCCCGGGACACTTAGCCCAGGAGCTGGAAATCCCGGGGAGCTCTGGAAACCCCAAACCCCTGGGCAGCAGGGCAGCTCAGAGGTCCCTCACGGAGATAAACAGCCTCCCGGCTGTTTCCCCTCCAACATGGCTCCACCATATCGGAGCGGCAGCACGAGGCAGGCCACACCCACAGCAACCGTGGAGCTAAATTCCATAGCGGGGGCAAAAATCAGAAGCCCTGTCTGCGTGCAGCTGCCCAGCACAAGCCACTAGAGGTCGCTGTTCTCCCAGGAGAGGAGGGCCACAAACCAGCAAGAAGGGACGTTCTCCCAGCCATCAATTGTGCCAGCTCCGCAAACTATCTCTACCGCCATGAAAAGGTAGAAAAATTTGATACAGATCAAAATTACAACCCCTAAGAAGGAGATAGACCTAACCAGTCTTCCTGAAAAAGAATTCAAAATAAAAATCATAAACATGCTGATGCAGCTACAGAGAAATATACAAGAGCTAAGGGATGATGTCCGGAGGGAGATTACAGAAGTGAAACAATCTCTGGAAGGATTTATAAGCAGAATGGATAAGATACAAGAGGCCATTGATAGAATACAAACCAGAGAACAGGAACGCATAGAAGCTGACGCAGAGAAAGATAAAAGGATCTCCAGGAATGAAACAATATTAAGAGATCTGTGTGACCAATCCAAAAGGAACAATATCCACATTATAGGGGTACCAGAAGAAGAAGAGAGGGAAAAAGGGATAGAAAGTGTCTTTGAAGAAATTATTGCTGAGAACTTCCCCAAACTGCGGGAGGAAATAGTTGCTCAGCCTACGGAAGCACACAGAACTCCCAAGACAAGGGACCCAAAGAGGAAAACACCAAGAGACATAATAATTAAAATGGCAAAGATCAAGGACAAGGACAGAGTTTTAAAGGCAGCCAGAGAGAGAAAAAAGGTCACCTACAAAGGAAAACCCATCAGGCTATCATCAGACTTCTCAACAGAAAACTTACAGGCCAGAAGAGAATGGCATGATATATTTAATGCAATGAAACAGGAGGGCCTTGAACAAAGGATACTGTATAGAGCACACGATTATCATTTAAATATGAAGGAGGGATTAAACAACTCCCAGACAAGCAAAACTTGAGGACATTTGCCTCCCAAAAACCACCTCTATAAGAGCACAGAACAAAACACCCAACATATGAAGAATGGAGGAGGAGGAATAAGAAGGGAGAGAAATAATCATCAGACTGTGTTTATACTAGCTCAATAACCGAGTTAAGTTAGACAGTAAGGTAGTAAAGAAGCTAACCTTGAACCTTTGGTAATCACAAATCTAAAGCCTGCAATGGCAATAAGTACATATCTTTCAATAATCACCCTAAATGTGAATGGACTGAATGCACCAATTAAAAGACACAAAGTAATAGAATGGATAAAAAAGCAAGACCCATCTATATGCTGCTTACAAGAGACTCACCTCAAACCCAAAGACGTGCACAGATTAAAAGTCAAGGGATGGAAAAAGATATTTCATGCAAACAATAGGGAGAAAAAAGCAGGTGTTGCAATACTAGTATCAGACAAAATAGACTTCAAAACAAAGAAAGTAACAAGAGAAAAAGAAGGATACTACATAATGATAAAGGGCTCAGTCCAACAAGAGGATATAACCATTATAAATATATATGCACCCAACACAGGAGCACCAATACATGTGAAACAAATACTAACAGAATTAAAGGAGGAAACAGAATGCAATGCATTCATTATGGGAGACTTTAACACACCATTCACTCCAAAGGACAGATCCATCAGACAGAAAAAAGTAAGGACACAGAGGCACTGAACACCACACTAGAACAGATGGACCTAACAGACATCTATAGAACTCTATATCCAAAAGCAACAGGATACACATTCTTCTCAAGTCTACATGGAACATTCTCCAGAATAGACCACATACTAGACCACAAAAAGAGCCTCAGTAAATTCAAAAAGACTGAAATCCTACCAACCAACTTTTCAGACCACAAAGATATAAAACTAGAAATAAATTGTACAAAGAAAGCAAAAAGGCTCACAAACACATGGAGGCTTAACAACATGCTCCTAAATAATCAATGGATCAATGACCAAATCAAAATGGACATCCAGCAATATATGGAAACAAATGACAACAACTACACAAAGCCCCAACTTCTGGGGACACAGCAAAAGCAGTCTAAAAGGAAAGTATATAGCAATCCAGGCATATTTAAAAAAGGAAGAACAAGCCCAAATGAATAGTCTAATGTCACAATTATCGAAATTGGAAAAAGAAGAACAAATGAGACCTAAGGTCAGCAGATGGAGGGACATAATAAAGACCAGAGAAGAAATAAATAAAATTGAGAAGAATAAAACAATAGAAAAAAATTCAATGAAACCAAGAGCTGGTTCTTCAAGAAAATAAACAAAATAGATAAGCCTCTAGCCAGACTTATTAAGAGAAAAAGAGAGTCAACACACATCAGAATCAGAAACGAGAAAGGAAAAATCACAACGAACCCCACAGAAATACAAAGAATTATTAGAGAATACTATGAAAACCTATATGCTAACAAGCTGGAAAACCTAGGAGAAATGGACAACTTCCTAGAAAAATACAACCTTCCAAGACTGACCCAGAAAGAAACAGAAAATCTAAACAGACCAATTACCTGCAACGAAATTGAAGCGGTAATCAAAAAACTATCCAAGAACAAAACCCCTGGGCAAGATGGATTCACCTCAGAATTTTATCAAACAGAGAAGACATAATACCCATTCTCCTTGAACTTTTCCAAAAAATAGAAGAGGAGGGAATACTCCCAAACTCATTCTATGAAGCCAACATCACCCTAATACTAAAACCAGGCAAAAACCCCACCACAAAAGAAAACTACAGACCAATATCCCTGATGAACATAGATGCAAAAATACTCCATATTAGCAAACCGAATTCAAAAATACATCAAAAGGATCATACACCATGACCAAGTGGGATTCATCCCAGAGACGCAAGGATGGTACAACATTCGAAAAATCCATCAACATCATCCACCACATCAACAAAAAGAAGGACAAAAACCAGGACAAAAACCACATGATCATCTCCATAGATGCTGAAAAAGCATTCAACAAAATTCAACATCCATTCTTGATAAAAACTCTCAACAAAATGGGCATAGAGGGCAAGTACCTCAACATAATAAAGGCCATATATGATAAACCCACAGCTAACATCATACTGAACAGCAAGAGGCTGAAAGCTTTCCCTCTGAGATCGGGAACAAGACAGGGATGCCCACTCTCTCCACTGTTATTCAACATAGTACTGGAGGTCCTAGCCAAGGCATTTAGAAAACCAAAGAAATACAAGGAATCCAGATTGGTAAAGAAGAAGTCAAACGGTCACTATTTGCAGATGACATGATATTGTACATAAAAAACCCTAAAGACTCCACTCCAAAACTACTAGAACTGATTATCGGAATTCAGCAAAGTTGCAGGATACAAAATTAACACACAGAAATCTGTGGCTTTCCTATACACTAACAATGAACTAATAGAAAGAGAAATCAGAAAAACAATTCCATTCACAATAGCATCAAAAAGAATAAAATACCTAGGAATAAACCTAACCAAGGAAGTGAAAGACCTATACCCTGAAAAGTACAAGACACTCTTAAGAGAAATTAAAGGGGACACTAACAAATGGAAACTCTTCCCATGCTCCCGGCTAGGAAGAATTAATATCGTCAAAATGGCCATCCTGCCCAAAGCAATATACAGATTCGATGCAATCCATATCAAATTACCAGCAGCATTCTTCAATGAACTGGAACAAATGGTTCAAAAATTCATATGGAAACACCAAAGACCCCGAATAGCCAAAGCAATCCTGAGAAGTAAGAATAAAGTGGGGGGGATCTCGCTCCCCAACTTCAAGCTCTACTACAAAGCCACAGTAATCAAGACAATTTGGTACTGGCACAAGAACAGAGCCACAGACCAGTGGAACAGAATAGAGACTCCAGACATTAACCCAAACATATATGGCCAATTAATATATGATAAAGGAGCCATGGACATACAATGGGGAAATGACAGTCTCTTCAACCGATGGTGCTGGCAAAACTGGATAGCTACATGTAAGAGAATAAAACTGGATCACTGTCTAACCCCATACACAAAAGTAAATTCGAAATGGATCAAAGACCTGAATGTAAGTCATGAAACCATAAAACTCTTAGAAAAAAACATAGGCAAAAATCTGATGGGCATAAACATGAGTGACTTCTTAATGAACATATCTCCCCAGGCAAGGAAACAAAAGCAAAAATGAGCAAGTGGACTATACCAAGCTAAAAAGCTTCTGTACAGCAAAGGACACCATCAATAGAACAAAAAGGTATCCTGCAGTATGGGAGAATATATTCATAAATGACAGATCCGATAAAGGGTTGACATCCAAAATATATAAAGAGCTCACACACCTCAACAAACAAAAAGCAAATAATCCAATTAAAAAATGGGCAGAGGAGCTGAATAGACAGTTCTCTAAAGAGGAAATCCAGATGGCCAACAGACACATGAAAAGATGCTCCACATCGCTTGACATCAGAGAAATGCAAATTAAAACCACAATGAGACATCACCTCACACCAGTAAGGATCGCCATCATCGAAAAGACAAACAACAACAAATGTTGATGAGGTTGTGGAGAAAGGGGAACCCTCCTACACTGCTGGTGGGAATGTAAATTAGTTCAACCATTGTGGAAAGCAGTATGGAGGTTCCTCAAAATGCTCAAAATGGAAATACCATTTGACCCAGGAATTCCACTTGTAGGAATTTACCCTAAGGATGCAGCACTCCAGTTTGAAAAAGACAGATGCACCCCTATGTTTATCACTGCACTATTTACAATAGCCAAGATATGGAAGCAACCTAAATGTCCATCAGTAGATGAATGGATAAAGAAGATATGGTACATATATACACAATGGAATATTACTCAGCCATAAGAAAAAAACAGATCCTACCATTTGCAACAACATGGATGGAGCTAGAGGGTATTATGCTCAGTGAAATAAGCCAGGAGGAGAAAGACAAGTACCAAATGATTTCACTCATATGTGGAGTATAAGAACAAAGGAAAACTGAAGGAACAAAACAGCAACAGAATCATAGAACCCAAGAATGGACTAACAGTTACCAAAGCGAAAGGGACTGGGGAGAATGGGTGGGAAGGGAGGGACAAGGGCGGGAAAAAAGAAAGGGGGCATTAAGATTAGCATGTATAGTGGTGGGGGGCAAGGGGAGGGCTGTGCAACACAGAGAAGACAAGTAGTGATTTTACAGCATCTTACTATGCTGATGGACAGTGACTGTGAAGGGGTATGTGGGGGGACTTGGTGAAGGGGGGAGCCTAGTAAACATAATGTTCTTCATGTAATTGTTGATTAATTATACCAAAATAATAAATAAATAAATAGATAATAATTTTTAAAAAACAGCTAGCAACATGGTAAATTTTAATCCAAATATACCAATAATCACTTTGAATGTGAATCACCTCAACATACCAGTTAAACGAAAGAGTTTATTAGATTAAATTTTAAAAGCAAGATCTAACTATGAGCTGTCTGCAAAAAGAAGTAACAAAGCATTAACTATTTTAGAAGACACTTACAGGCAACTTCTTTCCATTAAACATGACCTTGACCCCTTTGCATGAACCAGCCAAATCATAAGCTCTTCTGGTCATGAGAGCCACAATATCCTTGTCGAGTTTTTCCATCTTAAATTTGGACAAATCTGGTTGGAATGTTATGCACGTGTAATCTTCACCATCAAAATGTTTAATTTTGGCTTCAGAAGTCTTCATCATATTATTCATCCATGTCTTTAAAAGAAAAAATATTCACATAGTTCTATAATGCTTCTATATCTTATAATGAAAACTCATGAAATACTTATTTACCACAACTATATCCACTTTCCAGCTTCACAACAAATCAAATCAATCCTTGAAACTGATAATATTAAGGCTGAAAAAATTTTAACTACTACTACAACAGTCCCCCTTATCTACAGGGGATATGTTCCAGGACCCCTAGTGTATGCCTGTAATCACAGATAGTACCAAACTCTGAATATACTGTTTTCCCTATATGTACATACATACATATAAGATCTAATTTATAAACTAGGCACAGTAAGAGATTAACAATATAATTAGTAACAAAACAGAACAATTATAATATACTATCATAAAAGTCATGTGAATGTGGTCTAAGTATTGTACTGAACTCTTTTCTTCTTGTAACGATGTGAGATAGTAACATGCCTACATAGTGAGATAAAGTGAGGTGAATGATATAGACATTGTGACACAGTGTTAGGTTATTATTGACCTTCTGACAATATGTCAGGAGGATCACCTGCTTCTAGACCATGGTTGACCATGGGTAACTGAAACTGTTATGTGAAATCCTGGATAAGCAGGGATTGCTATATTATAACAACCTTCTGTGAAAAATAAGCAAAATAAACGGTACAACATTTACTACACTGGTAGTAAATTTTTTGTCAAATTCTTCAACATGACCATCTAGAATTTTACAAAATAAACAGGTATGATGATTTTCCTGAAAAATTTTTTTAGCTTATATAAAATTTCAAACTATTTTCAAAGACCTATAAAAGTAAAATAAGATAAAATTTTGACATATGAATTTGATGAATTTCTTAAACAGGCTAAGTAGATGCACTTCAATTAGTTGATAAGGATCAGGGCATTTTCACTAATGCTTAACTGAGTTAAAGGAAAAGTCTGTTAAATAAAGTATTTTGTTTCTAAGGAATGTAAAAAGACAGGTTTATACAAAATCTCCTAGGCATTCTGAAATCTTTTTACTCTGGTAACTTGCTTAATGTTTAAAAAAGGAAGTTATATAGCTATCATTGCAATTTACCTAACGTTCTATCATCTCAGCAAAGCAATGAAACATGATTATTAAAAAAAGAATTAGACACATTTCTATCATACCTGCTTAAAACTATGTTTGTATTCTTTGCAAGCAGTTTCTACTGTAAACTTTGTACTGAAAATATTACAAAGTTTTGCACCATAACCATTGCGACCACCTGAAAGAACAATTAAATGTGAAAGGTTTAATGAATATGATCTTAAAGGAACTTTGTTAACTTACCTACCATAGGGCAGGTCTGTTGCAAGATAGTTCCACTTACTGCATTATCTTAACAATCACTGACTGAATTTCAAAGTACAGATTTTTTTTCATTTAAAGGAAAATACAATTAAGATTTAGCACATAGAGTAATATAATTAAAATATGTATTTTGTAGATTATCTTCATCACAATTGCCAAAAAAATATAATTTTCTATATTCCTACAATCCAGTAAGTCTCTGAGTATGAAAGCTGGGCTTTCTATCAAAGTCACTTCTCTATTACAAAGTTTTATTCTAAATCACTTCCTAAAGCTTTGATTTTGAAAAAACAAAACTATCAACCTACTTGGGCAAGGTAATTAAGTAGGAAAACATCTGGCTTTGGTCAAAGCATTTTCAAGTCTACTTAGAGTCTAGATTTTTTTCAATTTTGACCTTGTTAAGAAAGCAGTTTAAAAATAATTTAACTGATAGCAAAAGACATGGTGCTTATATAATAACAAACTCGCATATACAGGAATCATACAATTTGCTTTTATTAGTACTTGAATTAAAAATTCAAACTGTCAGCCAGGTTAGAGTTCCAGAAGTTATAGTATAAGCCAACTGTCAGAGGTAAGCTTTCAAAATGGCTGTTTGACTATAATCAAGACAATACTTACACATGATAATCACTTAATAGATTAACTCTGAAAAGGATTTTCTCACAACAAAATTAGTTTCCTTTTCTGTAATAGTTTATAGATAGTAAGCAATTTTACGTTAAGAGAACAAAAGTTTTCAATAAAAATTCTGATCAGCCATTTAGACTTTACCTGTTACTTTTTTCTCATCATCGTCATAGTTACTGGATGTTAAAAGCTGTCCAAAAATTAATGCAGGAACATAAACTTTCTCTACTTTGTGCTCTACTACTGGAATGCCTTTCCCATTATTCCAAATGCTTACAATGTTAGATTCACTGTAAATAAACAAGTAGAGTTTAGAATTTACAACAGTTTTAAAGATATATTCATTAATTTCCATAAAAACTAAAGTAATCCAAAATAAACCTGAGTGATCATAAGCAAAATGTCAGTTATTAACAATCGGATAATACCATTCCTTCAAGAAACTGCTGAGGACACACATTTCTATCCCTGAGACTCAAATTAGGGTCACTAAGATCTGCAAGCAATATTGTAACATTTCTCAGGAAAAGAATCTCTTCTTAAGATGTGGTACATATACACAATGGAATATTATTCAGCCATAAGAAGAAAACAAATCCTACCATTTGCAACAACATGGATGGAGCTAGAGGGTATTATGCTCAGTGAAATAAGCCAGGCGGAGAAAGACAAGTACCAAATGATTTCACTCATATGTGGAATATAAGAACAAAGGAAAAACTGAAGGAACAAAACAGCAGCAGAATCACAGAACCCAAGAAAGGACTAACAGTTACGAAAGGGAAAGGGACTGGGGAAGATGGGTGGGAAGGGAGGGAGAAGGGGGGGAAGAAGAAAGGGGGCCTTACGATTAGCATGTAAAATGTTGGGGGGGGCACGGGGAGGGCTGTGCAACACAGAGAAGACAAGTAGTGATTTTACAGCATCTTACTATGCTGATGGACAGTGACTAATGGGGTATGTGAGGGGAACTTGGTGAAGGGGGGAGTCTAGTAAACATAATGTTCCTCATGTAATTGTAGATTAATGACACATACATACATACATACATAAATAAATAAAATGAAATAAAAAGAATCTCTTCTTAGAAACCTCCCAGAAGAACATAAAAGCAATGAAGCTTTTACAAGAAGTCAACTGTAGATCCTGCTTTGTTTTCATATACATCAGCCGTGACCTTCCTGCTTCATTCTACCAGTATACCACCTGTGAGCCACGAGCTCTGTAGAGCCAGCTGCCACTGCCATGTTCATTTCCTACATAACTGCTCAAGTAGTACAGACAGAAAGGAAAACAGCCTGAAACGTATTCCATTCTCAGCCTAAAGGTTAGAGGGTTGTTTGTACTGTGGAAGTCACTGCCATCAACTAATTTTATATGGTTTTAAAATACAGAAATGCTATCTATTTTAGGTCTTTCTGGTTTCTCTACCACAAAACCATCCATTTAGCCCCAAATGGTATGGAGTACAGGCTCCTATACTGACAACAAATTGACACAGACAGTAGTCCTGATGGAAAATTTTACCCACTCTACAGTTTTGAGTAGTAGATTCTATGATACTTTTACCCATGTCAGAGCCAAATTTACAACCAACACTGAAAACTGGCTTAAAAAACTACCACTTGCCAATCTGACTCACAATTATTCTTGGACACACTGTTTCACTCACACATACAAACCTTAGTCTCTCGAAAAATATTAGTAGTAGTTATTACAAGTAAAAAATTCTTATAAAAGCCAAAATGAAAATCAAAAATCCAGGGGGAATCAATTAATTAAATCAAAAAAGTAAAACAAAGAAACTAAAAAATAACTTTTAACATACCACCTTCTTTCCCCAAATCACCAACCAACTTTCCTTTCAGTCTCTAATATAATTCTTCAAATCTCTTATGCTTAAATTTTGATATCAGTTTTTATTCATATCTCCTGATCATTCTCGTTAGTCATCAAGACTTATCAGTTTGTCCCATGATATTTATTTCATATCAGCATCCGTTCTTTCTTCATTCCAAGTGTCAGTATGAGTCTAGACAGACTATCATCTTATTCACTACTGCAACAATATCCTTGCTAGCCACTCCCCTTACATACATTATGCATAAGATGATGGACTTACTACATCTTTCATAATGCTATTTTTTGCTCCAGTACACAGCAGTAGTTCCACATTATCTGTAAGATTAAGCTTAAAAATCCTCTACTAGATGTTCAAGGCCTGTTATTCATATCCCTAATTACAATCAAATTTAATTGCCACTACACTGCAACATGCATCCTATTTTTTCCTTCAGTCATTTTAATTGTCCATGTTCATTCCTAATTCTCTCATTTCTTTGTTTATTGGTCCTTTTCTTGCTTATAATGTCTTTTTCCTCGGTTCTTCCAGCCAAAATTTATCCAAACTTTGAGGGTCAGTTTATGACTTCAGTCTCCATTAAGACTTTTACCCAGTCTATAACAATGTTTCCCAACCCTCCCTATACTGCAGTAGCAAAAAAAAAAAATCTAAACTTAACTTACTGGAGACCTCAGGAGATAATCAGGTTATCTCATTTGCGGGTAAACACTCTCTACAGAACACACGGTTAAGTATTTAAGTAGGTAACAGTTTCAAATTGTCTATTATACTTCCACTTTAATGTCCTATCTCCAGAGATAAAAACAGTGGGCCTTAGAAACATGGGCCATGGATTGCACTACTTTTTTAAACTTCCAAATAGTTCCTAGGTTGGGCTTAAAACCTGTAATTTATTAAGTACCTATTTCTACAAGAAACTTACTGAGTTTAGAACTAAGAGAGAAGAATTCTGAAGGTAATAGAAAATGAAAATGAATGGAAAATTACAGCTCTTAAACTTCCCAGGATGACACAAAAGTCAATACACTCATGAGAAAACCTTTAAAAATATTTCATCCTAGTTAGTGTATGTAGACTATAATTAAGATAGACCTTTGTAAATTCATTATTTTTATCAGATCTTAAAAAAAAACAAGGCTTCATATCTCCTATATCCAGTAATCCTTCATGAATATGAAATTGAAACTTTCTACCAAAGTCATTTCTCTATTAAAAAATTTCAATCTATATCACCTCCCAGACCTGGTATTTATTTTTATAATCTCTAAACAATAATTCAGAATTCTATATATTCTTTGCTCCATCAATAATCTTCATAGAAATATTAGGAAAAAGACTACTGTGTCTGGAAAAGGCATAAATGAAGTTTCAAAATAATTAAAGTTAAAAAGAAACCAGGAAAACACAGAGTATCACTATTCATCAACTGGAAAGGAATTATGACGTACTGTCACAAAATACTTAGGAATAGTTTAAAAAAAATAGGCTATATAAGTTAATAAAGCTGTCCACAATATGTTCAATAAAAGTGGAAAAACATAAAATAGCATATAAATAAGCACATTTTTAAAAAATAGAAATGTGAAATGTGTATGTATATATATTTCAGTATTACTTACTTAAGCTACTATTGTAAGAGTTTCAGCCCTAAACAATTACGAATACTTAAACTGGAGGAATAGTTAGAACTCTGGCTAATGTGTTTCCATGTTTGTTTTTAGTCAGATAGAGGCCAGAAAATAAGTTGTTTCAAGACTAACCATTATGCTATATTATTTAATGAATCTTAAGCTTCTGGATTATCCAGAATTGTTTTCTGGACAGCAGTAATTGTTTTGTGTACCTTACTATATAAATAAAAATAGCAGTAATTGTCCTGTGCACCTTACCATATAAATTCTTATGAATGTACTCAATATAGAAAAGATCCAAATAAAAAAATAAAGGTAAAAAACAAAAAATCAAGAACTTCAACACCATAACTATGTGGTAATATTTTCATAAAAGGTACAGTTAACTTCATGGTGCAATGAAATTATATTTTTAATTACATTATTACTCTTAAACATGACATCTCAAATTAGATTACTGACAGTAAGGCTATACCTGAATTGTTAAATATTCATGTTACAGAAAAAAAATCTTAAAATCATGCTAAATACTAATGAAATTATAATGGATAAATGTAAAGTAATACTTTACAGAATGCTTATAGGAACAGGATAAATTGAGCAATATATCTCTAACTTAAAACTTTTATACTCCCCTCAGTCCTCCAAAAAAAAAAAAAAATCACCACAGTAAAATCTAATTAGCAGAATACCTGGTATATATTCTAGAATATCAGCAATCTAATTTACAAATGATGTTATAAATAATGGAAAAGTCCAAATGCTGGTCATGAAAAATAAATTTAACCCATAATGTAACTGTAATAGTATTAGCAACAGCCTTTAGCCTTGAGTCTCAAAGCACAGGTAAGAAAGGAAAGACCAAGTGATTACTGTAGCTGCTGAAATGATATCCCCAGCATCAACGAGGGAGCAAACTGGTCTCCAAGGGCTCTCCTAAGGAAATACTTCAGGAAAAAAAGATCATGAATGACAGAAGAAACTGAGAATACAGAATTCTGGCTAAAAGAGGCAAAAATAACAAGTTCTCAAGCAACAGGGGAACTAGGAGTACTAACTGTATACATTATTCATTTGAGGAGTATTTATAAGTTGGAAACTATCTGAATGAAATAAGCATAAAAAATTAAACTTGAAATATACTTACGGATCAATACAAACTTTAATACACGTCATGTTCTTATCTCTTTGTTTATTGTCAGCTGCATTAACTACAAAATCAAATATTTTGATAAATAATAAGATAGTTAAATACATAGACATAACTGCATGTTTATCATTTCTTAATATAAACATGGTAATGGTTAATGAAAATAATTACTGCTAACTTCTAATAGAAAACCTTATTTTCCAAATAATATTCTTAAATTTTGTATCACACCATATTACTGTTATGTCTTCTACCACAAAAGAGTGGTGCATATAAAAAACAAATTAATAGAAACAAACATCTGCAGCTTATAACACCCTACTCCAGGTCTAAAAGTAAAAAATTGGTTTTAATTATAGTTTATGATGGGACAATTAACTACTTTCTCTTGATCTCCTTCAATAAACTAGTGATTTTATAGACTGAGCTGAAATCAGTTACTTTTGAATTAGAAAGGCAAAGCCTTTAACATCCTTAGAAATCAAAATTCTACATCCTATGAAATATATGCCAGCATAAGATTATGATAATATATGATAAAAATGTTGGCAAACATTAAGCACTGCTTCAGCAAAATCTGAAAACACAAGCTAGCTGTCACACTGAACTTCAATCACAGAAGGAATATGTTCTTGATAAACTGGAACCTAAAAGTAAAATCAGGTGGATAGTTGGCAAGCAACAGTGAGTATAGTGAAATGTACAAAACATAAGTAACCAGTTTACTCTCCTATCCTTTTCCCAGGGAATTACTGGAAGAAGCTCAGAGAGGCTCACATAATCCTGCTGTCTAGGAAACCTCAAGTGGCACTGAAGAGATGGCAGAGCACAGGATCTCTAGAAAGTCCTTGGCTAAAAAATATTTCCAAAGCGCAAGCATTCCCTAGGAATCAATTAGGCATTGATACTTCCTGTGATTTCACTAATCATGTGATTTGGAGAGGAAAGAGATCATTTAGGACAATGGCTATTAAGTTGGCTGCCTAACAGATTTAAATACCTCATTTGTTGGTGAAAACATAGTTTAATGTGTCTCACTTCAAACTCACTAAATCTGCAAGGATCAGGCCCTGTAATCTATATTTTTAACAGCCTCCAGCCAGGTGACTGGAATACAGTGAACCTCTACATGACCACATATACATAACCACAGATCACTTCGAGATTATTTATCAAATACAACAGTCATTTTACAGATAAACAAACTGAAACACAAGATGTGATGTGCAGATATGAAAATATCATAGCAAGTGAAAAAAATTTCCTGAATGACATATATATTCATCATAATAGCCAGAGTTATGCCTTTAAAATTTATATTATAAGCCTGGCTTTATATACATATGGACATATAGTGACATCAGTAGAAACTGATGCATTAAATCTTAAGCAAATACTCACCCAAAATTTCATCAAAGATCTTGTATAAACCTGGCACAAAGGTAACCTCTCTGCAATTCATTCCCACATCTTCATCATACACCCACATTAGCTGCATTGAGAGAAAAATCCAAAAGGACTTAGAGTAAAAAAAATGTTTTAACATAAATTTTACTAGTATAAACACACATCTGTCATTTACTCTATAAATACTTAGAGCTTCAAAGTAGAAAAACGTACACTTCTTCAGTTGCAGTCAACCTCACTGTATTCATATTAAATTTAAATAGCTTCAAACTTGAGAAATTGTTCATTTTGTATTGCTGTATTCTTATTCATATGTCAGCTTTAATATAGGGCACCAAGAATTGCTAAAATAGTATTTAAATGCAATAGAAAAAAAACATATATTTATACTTTTATTTCATGCTTTATATTATTCTATAGAATTAGGAGCCCAGAATAAAATAATATAAACACAGCATGACTTTGGAGTCAAAAAAGTCCTAGCTTAGAATCCCAGCTCTTACTAGCTGAGATATCTGAGCAAGTTACTTAAATTTATTTTATTTTATTTTTTTTTGAGAGAGCTTCTCTCATATTTATTGATCAAATGGTTGTTAACAACAATAAAATTCTGTATAGGGCACTCAATGCACAATCATTAATCAACCCCAAGCCTAATTCTCAACAGTCTCCAATCTTCTGAAGCATAATGAACAAGTTCTTACATGGGGAACAAATTCTTACATAGTGAATAAGTTCTTACATGGTGAACAGTGCAAGGGCAGTCATCACAGAAACTTTCGGTTTTGATCACGCATTATGAACTATAAACAATCAGGTCAAATATGAATATTCATTTGATTTTTATATTTGATTTATATGTGAATCCCACATTTCTCCCTTATTATTATTATTATGTTTATGTTTAATAAAATGCTGAAGCGGTAGGTAGATGCAAGATAAAGGTAGAAAACTTAGTTTAGTGTTGTAAGAGAGCAAATGTAGATGATCAGGTGTGTGCCTGTAGACTATGTGTTAATCCAAGCTAGACAAGGGCAACAAAACATCCACGGATGCAGAATATTTTCCCTTAAAACAGGGGGGGTGAGGTTCTAAGCCTCACCTCTGTTGATCCCCAATTTCTCACCTCATGGCCCCCCTGTGACTGTGCCTGTCTTAGGTTGTTCCTCCCTTGAGGAATCTTACCCGTCTCTGGCTAACCAGTTATCTTCCAGGGCCATACAGAGAAATGTAAAGTTGGTAAGTGAGAGAGAAGCAATATTGTTTGAAAAGGTTAGCTTTTTACTTCTTTGCAGATTTATGCCCTGTGGCTTTTATGCCCAGCATTTGTCTTGAGGTATCTTTACCACTTGGAAGAATTATGATACTCGGTAATTTCGATATGAGGCACAAATTCTACTTAAGGGTTATAATTAGGAAGGAAGAAGAAAAGCTATAGAATTAGCACATGGAAGAAAACATGGGAAGATTGATTGTTTCTTTGACATATCTTCTTGTAGAGTAACATAAGCGTATATAGGTTTTAAACTACTAATTAAATTGCGCACACACATTAACATAATAGGAATACCACTACATAACCAAAGCAGACCTACAATTACCAGCCATCTCCAGTGAAACCCAGAAAACCAGTTAGGCACCCTAGGCATTTGTGAAAACTTATCAATGATATGATGGATATTGTCTAACTGAATTTGAATAGTTTGAGAAAAATCAGACAAATTAAAACAACATATTCCTGGGAAATGGTCACATCCCATATGTTCTTTTAACAGTAGATAGTCTGTAGTCACAAGTTTTGGAGCGCTGCAACTTGCACTTCTCCTAATTCTTGGTTGAGTTCCAACAGTATAGATCCAGTCAAATTTGTTGTTTTACTGTATGCACAGGACAGCTTAGATATCTCCTTCTTCATTTCAATGGCAAGTCCAGGAACTGGTGGGATAAATGCAGCTAAAACTGCAACAGCGCCGGGATCTTTGTTGAAGTTTTTTAATGATCATCTTCTGGAATGACTCTTCCAGAGAATGTTGATGTTCGAAGTTCTTCTTCATATCGTATCTTAATTCCTTTTCTGGGTAGCCAAATTAGGCTTGATCCTCTGTATAAACACAAACAAACCCTTTGCCCACCCTTTGATATGCCCTTTATATCATCGTGAAGAACTTATTGGAGATCACCACACAGGAACTGCTTTTTCTTTTAAGAGAAAGGAATATTATCAGAAAAATGTACTTCCATAGCTGATCATCTGACACCCTTTAAATGATCAAAATTACTTAATTTAAACTTCAGTTTCCTCACCTATAAAATGGAGATAAGAGTTGCTACTTCCCAAAATTGTTAGAATCAAATAAGAAAATATATATAAGCCAAGTCCACAGTAAGCACTGAACAACAGTCATTAGTGTATGTATACATTCTAGTACTTGCACTAAAGCATAGGCTACTATTGTATTTATTCTAATGTTAGCAAACCACAGTATAAATTCTAGAATGTAAATTACAGCATGAACTTAAAGGACTTTTAGAAAGTTCATACAGCACCATTTTACTCTACTGTTCTTACTTCTGATAGTTTATCTTCTAGCTTTTGAATTTTTTAAAATCTCTAGCAAGAACTGAAAACATTTTTGACTCTCTTAGCTCTCCCTACTTTGCATATGACCATAAAGACATGAAATTAAGTACTTACAAAGCATACAATCACAATAATCTTATTTAAAACTAGATATAGAGACACACACCCTAATTTCAATGAAATCTAACAATTACCTGTGTCAACGGCTCCACTGACCCAATGTATGTGTCAGGACGAAGGAGAATATGTTCAAGTTGTGTCTTCTTCTGATAAACTCTCTCTACAGACAATTTCTTTGAAGAATCATTTCTGTTTGCAGTTTCTAACTCCTCCTTTTTTGCAGCATTGTTCTGATCAAAAAGAGTCTAAAATTAACCAAAAAATCAAATTTAAATAACCTACCAAAGGGTAAACTAAAATGCATATGGACATATGACATAGATTTTCTGTTTAATGACAAAATTATATTTCAGGCTCACTGATTTTTAAGTCCAAAAGAGATCACAGGTCTATTTGCTGACAGTCTAGTTCTTTTTATAATATAGTATGAAACTACACTTTTGACTCAGCCCCCAAAAATGGGCTTACACAATCACCAGAATAGCTAGAACAGCTTACATCTACTCAATCTAGAACTATAAACATTTCCCAATTCCATGAGATATCAACTTAATTTTTGTAGTCCTCAACACTTTCCAAGGAATGTGAGTTCTGGTCAGGTTACAGGTTCACAGTGACTGAACCTGGCTGGCTACAGGGGTCCCAGAAGTTTCCAGATGAAAGTTCCCTGCCATTACTACTGACAATTATAGTGAAGAGTGGACAAAGGTAACCTCCACAAAACAGCAACCTGTGTAGTTAGTATACACTGATATGGCTTATGAAATCTCAAATATCACCCTATTGCAGACCATGCCAGTAATTCCTTACAGCTTGTGCTACGCCACCACTGAGACACCCTATGATTCCAGTTTCTCTCAGTTCCAAGGAGGCAGAGAGGGTTGGTAGTCTGATTTTCTGCATTCCTACAGCAGGTAAAGATCCCAAACTCAAATTCCCAAGGTTTAGAGATTTCCTTGTCTTGTGAATAGCAGCAAAAAACAAACCTCTCTCTTTCTGGAATTTCCTGATACTGATAAATAAGACATTCCACTAAAAGAAAGGTATTACAATGGCCTGTTTTCCTAGAGTCAAAAAATAACTCAAATATAAGACATAATGAATTGGAGATATCTTCACAGGTCTTTGAACTTAAGTAGAAATGAAACAATCAGAATCAAACAATGAAAGAGAGAGAGAGAGATTTTGTGTATTTGAACAAGCAATATACCACCTCAACTCAGGTCCTAGACATAGTCATACCATCATCTTTGATGTTATTATTCTTTTTTAATGTCATTGCATAGCCTTTAAATGTACACTTAAAAATCTACATACAGAACCTCTGAGTAGTCTAAACCCAGACAAGAACTGTAACATACAAACCCTATAGAAATTCAACTCTAATTATAATCTGCCAATGCCATAAATTTTACATAAAATTAAAGATTTAATAATATTTCAAAATAAGTTTACAAATAACTCATTTTGAGATTTTAAAATATATTCTTATACATTCTTTCACTTAAGAGGTTACCCATTGATACTGCTTGAAGTCAATTAAAAATAGCTTTGGACAAAAAAAATTGTTTCATTAAGTCTTCATATTCAATTACTGTCAAGAATTAGGTGATGAATTAGCTAGGCAGAAATATGACCTATATTTTAAAAATACCAGATAGTCTCCAAACTTATATTCAACTTCCTTACTTTCATGACAATTGACTTACAGAAACAAATCTAACAATAAAAACGTAATTGTTTTTTTAAATGAGTCCTCAAAATAGTTCGAAAAAAGGTTGTAATGACTAAGATCACACTCTTTCAGAAAGTGCTTAAACACGATAAATGCTATGGAATCAAATGTGGGTACCTTCTTACCATTAACTTAGAACTGTTTACAATTATTGGCATAAAGGTAAGGAACTTATAACCATGCAAGTAAAGGCTTTCCTCTCCCAAGATAATCCTCCAAAACAAATTACACCACAAAGAAAACAACATGTTTAGGATCAGACTCAACCAGACTCATGTATACCTAATTTGGGCTTTTGCCTTTGGCCCTGATGAGTAACATTAAACTGAAGTGGCACACAGATATGATAACAGGGATAAAGCCCTACCTCACTCCTTTTCCAAGAACTTGCTTTTTCCACATCCTCTTACCTTTTCTTCCCAAATGGATACATGAAAATAAGGAATGTTTGGTTTGCATTTCCCAAATTCCTATCAAATTCAAAAAGTTGTCATGGGTTTCTTGCTAGGATAATGGCTCAATCAGAGAACACACCAAATGTAGTTGGCTTTTTCATATTACTATTTATAAAATTTCTCTAGGAATAATAAACATTAGGAGATAAATGTGACAATATATTTGTAACAGTTTATGTCAAAATTTTCTCCTAAATATGTGCCAGGTGTCAAGGGAAGAAAAGGAGGTACCATTCTATTTAAAAGGAACAAAACATATTAAGGAATATGTACTATTTATAGAATATCATACTAAAAAAAATGTTTTGAGGTCACTGGCAGATATTTCAAATCAACTACTGACTGGAAACCTTACTGGTAACATAACAGTCGATTAATACATATTTTGTATATGTATTATATACTGTGTTCTTACAATAAACTCAAGAAAATGTTTTTCAAGTTGTTGCAAATCTCCAAAATTTTTCCAATACACTATTGAAAAAAAGTCCATATAAGTGGGCCCTCACAGTTCAAACTTCTGTTGTTGAAGGGTCAACTGTAAAACTTGTATTGCTATAATTTTTATATAAAAACTATAGTCAAATATTTTAAATTATCTTATTAAAACTACACTGGTGAACAGTCACAAAAGAATATATAAAAATATAAGCCCATTTTCATTAGGAAAAAGTTACACATAATATATTCATGCATAGAAAAAATATGATAACACCCAGAATATCAATAAAAGTTATCTGTGAGAAATAGAAACATGAGTCATTTTAATATTCTTTTCAGATACACATTTCCTAATTTTCTACAATGGACATATTTTTAAAAGCTTATAAACCCATGCATGTGAAAACATAATTAAGCTATACTAAAACTGAACTTCTTTTCTAGAGGCGCTTTTTACATCTACTTACTACTTTTGCTGTCCCAAATTTCTCACTAGAATCCAGGCAAAAAGGTAAGTGAAACTAAAATAAATAAGACTGGCATCCTTGACAGAGTGGAAAGCAGAAATTAACATTTCAATCAGATTTCTGTTTTTATTTCCCATTCTCAACAAAGAGTAGTTCACCTGCTCACTGGCTAACTAGCAGCAAACAGAGGAGGTTCTCTTCAGAGAGGTCTACAAGCTTTTCTGATAGAAATCTGGAATAATAGTCTATTCAGCTCCTGTTTATTAGCAGAAAGTTGCCCCATGAGTAATGTCCAGGTCACCAAAAATTATAATCTGGGAGAAAAGGAAAGAGGGTAACTTTCCCCTCCTCCCCATTCAAAGGGATGGTCCCATATGTAATACAGGTATGAATACAAACACCCTCTGCCTGAGATCACAGAAGAAAAATCTGTTCATCACCTTTGCTCCAGCTGTTATTACTACAATCTCTATCTTTTAAGAAAAAGAAATAAAAAAGGTCACCCTGAGTTCAGCTTTTTCAATTTTAACACCATTCTTGGTAATATTTAGGAAGGAGATTAAGAAATTAGATTGAACAGAAACAGACCAGCAAATTCATATCTACACATTTAGAAAAGCACTCAACCCCACAGTTGGTAAAGGAGAGTGACAAATATTTGATACCTGCAGGTGAAGGATATTATGCTTATTTAATCATTGAAAAGGGGTCCTTTGATTCAAAATAATGATTTAGCTTCTACTTGTTCTTATATGTTCATAGTAGTACAGCATCTTGTACTCTAAAAATTGCACTGTGAACTCCACATTAAATAATTAACAATATGCCCTTAAAAATAATCAAGAGCATTCTCAATCAATTTTCATTAAGGTTTGATAAAAATGAAAACTTACGATTTAAGCATCTTACTATCTTAATTTGTTTGCATGCACAAACTACCAAATTATTTATAGTAATAAATAATTCTAGCACCCAATTATACTGGGATCTGAGAAATCAGGGCAACATTTCCATTCCCACATAAAACTAGAGACAATGAAAATATGAAATAATTCCATGTTAAGGTAAATATCCTCCACATATCTAAAAAGTTGTTTTAAATATATTCTCTGTGATTTATACATGATGTGTAGTCATCAAAAAGTTAAAAAATCAACTTTTTCTAAAATTCAAAAGCTGGGTTCCAAATTAATAAAGTATTGGGGATTTTTAAATTAAAACAAAAACACCTAATAATACATAAAATCTATTTTAAAATATATTCATTTATTTTATAGCACTTTTGTAAATCCTAATAGCTCTCCTATATAGCCTTTTAACTCTTAATAAAAATGTATGTATATTTAATTGTTATCCAACACTCAACTTTTATTAAGAATACTTCCTAACTACAAGAGAAAGAAAAATATTACAAAACAAAAAACTCATTTCAGAATGAGTAGTATGTACCAAGATCAGTCTACTAAACAAAACTTTCCATGCACAAAGTTGCCACCTAAGACATAGCAATTTGCAGCAATCACCCACAGTCCTGTTTTTCTGTGAGAAAATGAACTGCTGCCAAAGAGAGGAAAGGAGATGGTTTGCCAATTGCTGTTAAAAAGAAACTGAGCCACTCATTCACAAAATTGGCACAGAAATCTCACCATCACCAAGCCAAGAGAGAGAGACTAGCAAAATCTTAGCAACAATCCTCTTCTCCTACCTTCTATAAAGGACTCCCTCAGACTTCCTATCACCCTTTTGTAACATATACTCCCTTTTTTTCTCCCTCAAGGCTGCCATACTTTGGTGTTCATTTTAGCCGTTTTTCACCTATATAACAATGAAGAGGGCCATGTTATCTACCCACTGTAATGAAATCAAAAAACCAACAATTTGTCTTCTATCTACACTCATCCAGAATACCCACCAAACCCAGGAACAAGGAGAGAGGTGGAAGGTAAGAGATGCTTAAAAACATAAGGAATGCTTAAATTGTCCACTGCGAGAATAAAAAACATACTTTCTCTAAAAGGCATCCAAGTCAGAAAGGGAGAAGTAAAACTGTTGCTATCCACCCATGACACATTAGAACACAGAAAACCCTAAAGACTCCACCAAAAACTATTATAATAAATGAATGCAGTAAAGCTACAGGAAAATCAACAAAAATATATATATATATAATTATTTCGGTACATTCATAACAAACTATTAGAGAGAAGTTAAGATATTCTCATTTACAGTTGCATCAAAAAGAATAAAATGCCTAAGAATAAGTGTAACCAAAGAGGTGAAAGACCTGTACACTGAAAACTATAAGACATGGATGAAGGAAATTAAAGACACAAATAAAGAGAAACCTATTCAATACTCATGAAGACTTAATTTTGTTAAAAATGTCCACACAACCCAAAGCAATCTACAGATTTAATGCAATCCCTATCAAAATTCCAATGGCATTTTCCACAGAAATAGAATAACCCTAAAGTTTGTATGGAACCACAAAAGACCCTGAATAGCCAAAGTAACCTTGAGAAGCAATGAAGTTGGAGGCAGAAGGACAGGCTCTTCAATAAATGGTGTTGGGTAAACTGCACAACACATGAATGAAATTGGACCCCTATCATACACCATACACAAAAAATAACTCAAAATGGACTGAAGACTTGAATGTAAGATCTGAAACCATAAAACTCCTCAAAGAAAACATAGGCAGTAAGCTCCTTGACACAGGTCTTGGCAATGATTTTTCAGATCTGACACCAAAAGTAAAAACAAAAGCAAAAATAAACAACTGGGACTACATCAAACTAAAAGGCTTCTGCACAGCAAAAATTATCAACAAAATGAAAAGGTAACCTACTGAATGGAGGAAAATATTTGTAATTTATATATCTGATAAGAGGTTAATATCCAAAATATATAAATAACTCATACAACTCAACACCAAAAACAAACAAAACCAATCTGATTCAACAATGGGCAGAAGCTCTGAATAAACACTTTTCAAAAGAAGACATACAGATGACCAACAGGTACAAGAAGAGGTGATCAACATCACTAATCATCAGGGAAATGCAAATCAAAACCACAATGAAACAACACTTTATAAGGATCAGAATGGCTATTATCAAGAACACAAGAAATAACAAGTGCTGGGAAGGATGTGGAGAAAAGGGAACCCTGTGCACTGTTGGTGGAAATGTTAAACTGACACTATCACTACAGGAACAGTATAAAGTTTCCTCAAAACAAACCAAAAAAAAAAGATTACCATTATGACCCAGCAATTTCACTTCTGGGTATTTATCCAAAGAAAACAAAAACACTAACTTGAAAAGGTATAAGCACCCACATGTTCATTTACAGCATTATTTACAAAAGTCAAGATATGGAAGCAAGCTAAGCTTCCACTGATAGATGAATGGATAAAGAAAATGTGGCATACACATACACACACACACACACGAATATTATGCAGCTGTTAAAAAGCAGAAAATTTTATCATTTGCAACAACACAGATGAATCTTGAGGGCATTCTGCTAAGTAAAGTAAGTCAGATAAAGACACTGTATGATCTCACTTGTATGTTGAATCTTACATTTAAAAAAAGAAAGAAACTTGTAGAAACAGAACAAATTGGTGACTGCCAGGGACAGGGGTGGGAATGGGGGTTGGGGGGTTGCAAAATGGGTGATCAAAAGGCATAAAGTTCCAGTTATGAAATATCTAAGTCCTGGGAAAGTAATGTACAGAATTGCATATTCATACTGTTATTATATATTTGCAAGTTGTGAAAGCAGACCTTAAAATTTCTCATGACAAGAAAAATAACTAGTAACCTTGTGTGGTGATGAGTTAACTAGATTTTTGATCATTTTGCAATATAAAAAGAAATATACTTTCCCTGAGACAAGAGAAATTAAAATTACATATCACTAGATTTTTTAAAAAGAGGAAGGTGTGTGTGTTTGCGTGTATATATCCATCTGAATTCACTAAATGTCAAGCATTATGGGTAAATATGGACCATTTAAATCAATCCTCATAAACACCCCGTGAAGTAAACACTTTTATTATGATTCCCTTCTTACAAATGAGGAAACTGAGGTCTGAAGCTAACAAAGTTAGTAATGGAAGAAGCTGACTTATGAAACCAGGTAACTTGATTTCAGAGCCCATACTCTTAAAGAGCATTATTCCATGTAAGATACTCCTACCCTAAAAAGGAAATATACACCCTAGCTTTTTATGTGAAGGTAAAAGAAAGGTTAGTAGTCAGAGATATAGGTATAGCTCAGTCAAAGTCTTTTTTTTTTTAATAAATCCTGTCATATCAGGTTATAAAAGATGAGCTGTTTTGGATTTTAATGTTTTTAAAGAAGGCAGCTATGTAAATAATAGTTAATAACATATATCTAGCTTAAATCCCACCTTTGCTTTAGCCATGTGTCTAACAGTTTGTTACCTAATCTCTCAACCTGTGTCCTTTTCTGCAAAAGAAAATTATACTGATCCCACCTTTTCTTTAAATCAGGCTTCCATTAACATTTCTAAAAATACAAAAGATATTATTTTGTTTTAAATGCACTTAGTAAAATGCAACTGTTGCCACCACCTGAATAACTGATCCAAAATACAGGTGAACACACTAACTTTCTTTCAGAAAAGTTAGCACAATCTATAAAAATTGTTTCTAGATATTGCTAGTATTTACTTAGAATGTAGCTAAAGAATACTGATAGCTGACCACTCATCCTAATAATAAGAGAAGACTTTAGTAAATTAGTATGCAAATTTCCAATTTCTTAACAGTAACTATGAATCCAACTCTTTGCTAACCCCTATGAAAGAAACAAGTTAAATACATGGTCTCTGACTTCAGGAGTTTATAATCTGTTAAAACAAAATTATCATGCATGGAAATTACATAAAAAAGACATTCATGTTTTATGATCCAAAAGAGTAGCAGGAAAAGATAGGAAGTATACACTGGAGAATAAAAATTAATAGTGAGACTCTGGGCTAGCCTTAAGGAGTAATTAAGATTTTAGACTGATAAACTGAAGAGAAAGGCATTCCTGAAGGAAGGTTAAGTATGCAAAGGCAAAGTAACAAAAACAAACAGGATGTGCAGGGACAGTGAAGAAATAATCTAAATACGAGGACCATACAAAATAAATTTCAACTGGCAGGGCACACTGTTTATGAAGGAATTGGCTCAAAAGTTTGGTGAGTTTAGACTTGCAATAATAAGCCACTAAAGAAAGGGTCTTAATACAAATCCTTAAGTAATATTTAAATATACAGTACATTTCCTGAATTAGATATATTCAGTCAAAAAAAAAAAGTATGTTTTATATTCATTTAATTACACTTAAACCCCTAGAATGTGAATTGTGGTTTTATGTTTTTGAAAAGAGACCCATGTCTTAGAGATAAATCTGAACTATTTACAGGTGAAGTGATAATCTAGGATTTGCTTTGCTTCAAAATAATGAAAAGGGGAAAGGTGGGTGACCTTGAGTTGACATCAGTTGAAGCTTCATGATAAATACAGGGAAGCTTGTTATGCTATTCTGGCCACCATTTTTTATATGCTTAGTATGTTCCTTTACAGTAATTCTTAAATCTATCAAATTAGAGTATTACTGGGGAAAAAAGATCAATATTCACAGTGATCAACTGTATTCTAATATTTCCACAAATTCATTTTTTAATACTACTTAAAAATTATAAAAGACTGACCAAATGAAATAGACTATTAGGGTCCATTAATCAATGCTTTACAAACTAAAAGCTAATTCAAGAAAACTCTGCTTGCTGCAGCAAAGCCTTCACAGCTGTTTTCAATTTTAACTCAAAGTTTTACTATACTTTTTACTTTTAATTTAAAAAATCTGGTTAAGATATAGCAAATCAAACACAAACAAAATACACTATTAAAAGGAGAAGTTATGTCAATCTTAAGCCACTTTGCATTGTGGATTCAGATATTGAAATGTTAACTTTCATACACTGACAATGTTAACACTACCTGGCGACAAGCATCCCAAAAGAAGTTAATACCAGCAACACATCACCCACCCCTCCCTCCTCCTAAACCGTACTGGGGACTACTCCATTTTTTTTCTTCCTCTTACCCACAAGCAGATGGCAACATAACACCAGTTTTAATAAAGCAGGCAAAGTTACCCCTCCTCGTGACCACTACAACAAACCTCTGGCCTCTTGCAAAGTAATAATTTGCTCTCACTCTGGCTTAAAGATACTTTACATAAATGCAATTTTGTGACTCTAAGTGTGCATTTCTTGAACTTCACCAACAAAGACAAGCATTTACAAAGCCCAACACGGTGCTATGTATGTTACCTCATTTAATTCACAGTGCAACCTTATGTTACAGATAAGAATAGAGGCTTAGAAAGGTTAGGTCCCTTGTGCAAAGACCCACTTACCATATGTTAGAGACAGGATCTGAATCTACATCAATACATCAAAGTCCATGCTCATAACCACACTCACTACATTGCCTCCCATAAAATTAAACTGGTCTATGATCAATGATGGATGTTATGGACATAGAGATGCTCATATAACCTGACTAATTTACAGCAAGCATCAAGTCTTAAAGTGGATATGGGGTGATTATCCTCTCAATAAACTTCTAATTCAACAAAAGAATATAATCTGTAGATGAAAGATTGATTTTGACTTCTCCTTATACTAACTTCTCATATTAGTTTCATAATAAATAAAATCTTTAATCAGTAAATCAATTTTAGTTTAGTTTTTCTGACATTGAATGAGACCCTCTAAGTTTTAAAAAACTTCTTATGTCAATGATAAGGAAAGTTGAGCTATCCTGAGCTTGAAAGAAAAAGTGGTCACTTAACTACCTACAAAGTTAAGTACGTAACAGTAAGTTAAAATACTGTTATCAAATGTTAAAGTCAACCAGTTCACTCAGAAACAAAATACTAACCATTATAGAGTCAGAGGGCCTCAGAAGAAACAGTGATCAGGCCTCAACACTTTCAAATAGCAAGTGAGGACCACCTGGCTAACTCCATTTTCAGAAGTTGTTTGATTTTAATAAAAGGTAGGAGTTTTCAACTTAAAAAAAAATCATTATTTTGCATTTATGTGGCCCCTCTTCCCCCTGAATGTCCACATGGACCACTAATTTATTATCTGACATTTTATCTCTCCCAGCTCTAGTTTGTTCAAACTACATTACTGGAGTAATAGGCAAAATTCAGGGAGATTCAACAATATGCGCCTGTCAGGTTACTTTGCAAAGCACCTTGGCCTGCAAACATGAATGGTTAAAATGTTTTTCTGCTATCAATAACACGCTTTTACAAGGAACACTTGTCAATACAGCAGAATTGCTATTCCACTCATCTAAACTTCACCCAAGCAAAGAGAAAATGAAAAAGAATTAAGTAACAAAATTGTGAATATGAAATTTCCTTACGTGTTTCGAAAAAGAGAGGTTCCACTGTAAGTCCCTGGAAAATGAATACTTTATTTTGTCGCGGATACCTAGTCAGTTGGCTGAGCACGCCTTTTTTTGCATATGAAATGACCCTCGTCTGAACTCTATGCTGAGCAAGTGAAATGCCAGTGAATTATCGATCTGCCGTGGGAATCGGATCTCTCCAGGTCTTCCCTCCTCTACTTCCCAAAAAGAGTTTAGCGCCAAAATCCTTTACTCCAGGACTAAGCACTCCAGGCACCTCTCCATCCAGCACCCCACCCGTTTCACCTGCGATGCTGACGCAAGAGCGTCTTTTAATAATCCCACCAACAGATGGAAGGTCTACAGTACATAAACTCCTGTGAAACAGGCGTCCCGAAGGCACCTGCAATCCGAACTTATGTACAAATTGCTGTAGATACATTCCCCCACCAAATCCATTCTTAGATTAGAGCATCAGAAATGGCTGCATTTTCAACACACACACACACACACACACACACACACACACACACAAAACCACTTTAGGAGAAAAGTGCTGACCCACACAGACACACAAGCATCCCTGCCATAACCATCATCTCATGCCCGCCTGCCCTGAGAGTAGGAAGGAGTAAAAGATGAAACCGGGGCTCCACGACAGGTTCACGGTTTGTCGCCCAAAGTTGCAAGTGCACAGCAGGTTCCCGCAGCCGGAGCCTCCATAGAGGCAACAAGAAATAAAAGGGGCGGAGAGCCGGGGGCCCTGCTGGCAGGAACCCCGACGGGGCGCCCGTTCCGGGGACCGGATTTCCCTCTCTTTTCCTTCCCCCAACCTCCCCCCACCCCAGTCGGCCCCACCGCTTCCCTCCCCCGCCGCCGGCCAGGAACAATGCGGCGGCCAGGACCCCCGCCCCCAGCCGCGCCACTCACCACCCAGGTCAGCGCCCCGTTGCCGCCGGCTCCCGCGCCGCCGCCGCCCGCCTTGGCCATGGCGGGTGCCTCCGCTCACAAGCCCCGAAGCCGCGGCCGCCGCTCCCGCCTCTCTGCGGGCCGCCGGGCCCCGCTGCTCCGCGCCGACTGCTCCGCTGGCCGTGCTCCTAGCGGCGCCGCCCCCCGCGCCCCATCGCCCAGACCCCGGGCGGACGCCCGGCCGAGCCCGCCGAAGAGGCCGCGCCGCCCGCCGCCCTCAAACTCGAGGCGCGGCGGCAGAGTCGCCCAGGCCTAGCGCAGCCGCTGAGGAAGCGGTGGAGGAGGAGAAAGCGGGAGGAGGCCGGGGGCAGCGGGGCGGCGGCGCTTCCTCCTCGCCCACCCGCGGGCTCCGCAGCAAGCGGGGCCGAGGCCCGGAGGTGCGAGCGGCGCGCGCGGTCGGGGAGCCCGGGACGCCCGGACGTGGCGGCGACGCGGAGGCGCCTTGTCTTTCCTCACACTCCGCCAAGGCCGGCCACTGGGATTGCGGGAGCCTCCGCCGCCGGTGCCGCTGCCTCAAAGGCCGCCTTCGTCAGCCGCGCTGCAGCCCCGACTTCCTCACATCCACACACCGAGAGGGACAATAACCAGAGCCACCGCCGCCGCGGTCGCCTCCCTCTTGTCCGGCATAACACCGCACACACACATTCGCGCACCAGGGAAGGCGGAGGGAGGGAGGGCGCGGTGGCCGCCCCCACTGTCAGTCAGCACCTCGCCATCCAATCGGGGCCTTTGCGCCTCAACCTCCCGGCCAATCGCAAAATTCCAAGCCCCCGGAGGGGCGGGACCCGAGGGGGAAACGTCATTGCGGGTAGCAACCGAAGGGAAGACTTGGGGTTTTTTGTTTGTGTGTGTGTCTGTGGGTTTTCCATTTGAAGGGAGAGCGGGGGCTGCTGTCAAGGGTCATTTGAGGGCAGCAAAGGGAAAGGGTCGAATTGGCCTCGGGTCGATTGTAATCCTTCGAGCGTGCTGTTTACTCTAAGACCTGCCGGCAAAGCCGAGGCATTTCTTTGCCTGGGGCCGCTGGGGTGCCGGGGAAGGCGGGGTGGGGGGGATGGAAGGAAGAAGCCGGGGGCAGTCCCAAAGGGAAAGTATTTTTAAAGAGCGGTTGTAAACCGCAGGCAAGACGTTGTAGATCACTAGTGCAAGGAGGACCCCGTGACCCCTGCCTCCCCCAGGCCCCAAGCGGACGCTGCTGTCGAAAGAATCCTCTGCTCAGACCTTCCCTCCTCCATCTCCTTCCTCCGTCTGCTCATCCCCAAAAATGATCCGGTCAGATTCAACAAAACTGCATTTAAATAACTTAAGTGATAAGGGACACCCAGGGCATGTTCCAGGGAGGGAATGCAGGGTGGGTTGAAGGTTCTGTTTCTACTCTTTGTTGACCTTTCTCTCCTCTCTGAACAATGCAAAGATGTCACTGTCACATTTCATTCCCCTCTGTCCAGAACTGGGCCCGCTACCTACCACGAGGGCATGTTTAGTTTTTTAAACTGCTTTCAGTGGAATTTTCAAATGCACACAAAGGAATAATTTCATTCACATTAAAGCTTTCCAAGAACGAAAATGAACCACATCGTCGCACCAAAGTCTTTGGCAGATGGAAGATGGCTCTGCTTCACCCTGCTTTTCAGTGTATTCCCCTCAACAAGTAGTGATTGAGCACACGCTCTGCTATCCTGTGCCAGGCTCTGCGAGGGGGTCAAGTTAAAAACAGGGCCCCTGATTTCAAGTCATTTATAATATGACTTCTGAAATAGACTAAAAGAGAGTTAACAACTATCACCAAAATTGAGTACTTGAGGGCATGAAGTACCCCCAAATAATTGTGACAAGAGAGCTTTTTAAAAGGATGAAGACTGTACAGCTGCCTTGTGACAAGGTGTTTTTGTAAACTTCTCTCCCAACTGTGCATTTCCTCTCAAGGGAAAACAAAAATGTCTGGGGTCACATCTTTCAACTGCCTTCTGAGTCCAGAGAGGTGGGGAACTCTGAAACATGGAAATAATTTAAACATAGTTTTTCTTAATTAGCTCCCTAGTGGCCATGTAATCTTAGCGATTTGGGAACTTTGGTTCAGAACAGACAAGCCTTTCTTTAACTTGAACTTGAGGTGCAAACTTATAAATCGGACAGACCAGAATCTAATCTGGGATCTAAACATGACCAACTAAGTAATTGTATTGCTATTTAACTTCTCCAGCCTCTGTTTGTGCCTTATTTAAAATGAAGATTTTCTCTTATACTTACTTGGTGGACTTTACACTTCACAGTACACATATATTTTGTAAGTTTGAAAAGGGGTAAGTAATTTTAAAGACTGTGAGGTTTTTAAAAATAAAGATATATATGCATTAAGTAGAAGTCATACTGTAAAATATATAACTGTCTCCTTTTTTAAACTTCGGTTTTCAAAGCTCTTCAGCCTCAGATTTTGAAATGAGTAAAACAAGATGTTTAAAAGTCAGATAAGTTAATAGAAATTCATACTCATCTTTTCTCTTGCCTCATATGTGTGGGATTCAGTCCTTTAGCCTTCTAATTAGAAAGATGCTCTAGGCAATGTAACTTGTTTTATTCTTATGAAAATACTGACTTTAGCTAAAAGAATCACAAATGAAAGTTGTTGAGTATCAACACTTTAAAGCAGAAATTCATGATAAATGGGAGAAGATATTCTGATCAATCTTATATCATAAAAAACTGTCGGCCTTTTTAACTGTGTGCAGCAGACTTAACATATCTTTATGGTAAAACTGGTTATATCCAACTCCAGCTTAGCTTTCCCTATGGAATACTGTCAAATAATTTTCATTCATGTACAGAGTAATTATAGCAATAACTGTCGCATTAAACAGGTTTGTCTTGTTTATTCATATGTGTATATTACATTTAAAGAATTAATTTCCACCGCATAGGAAATACCAGCCAAAATGAAAGACTAGAAATCAAAGTCAATTCTATCATCTGCAAAAATAAAGCTTTCTGAGTAGCTTCCATGGGAGTTTACCCTAACTACTGTAGAATTTTTATTTTTAGATCGTATGTTTTCCCTATTGTAGCAATCAAAACAATATGTATTAAATGTCTGCTGTGTGTTACTGTTCAGGACCTGAGAATTTACAATGGTGCTGAAGATGTGGTCTCTGCCGCAAGTTCACACCTTGTTTTATATAGTTTTGAGCTAATTTTTTTTTCATTAAAGCATCATTGATACACAATCTTATGTTGGAAAGTAATCTTTTAAGACCAAGAGCGATTTTATATTTATTCAATTGCTATTTACTGAACAGTTTACCTGATGAGTCACACTTATCATTGCATTTAATATACATACAGTAGGTATGAAGAGATCAATAACCATCATATTCCTAAGTATTATACCACTGGGAAGACAGATAAAGGTTAGAGGTCCTTAATTTCTAACTATAATAAGTATGGGATGTTAGTTCTGTTTGACTATTTCTTATTTGAAGAAGTTTGTTTTGATCAGTTTTGGCCAAGTAAGCTGTGCTGATCCTCTGGTAGTGCCTCTAATTACTTCCGTTGGGGGCGCGTTGTATATTTTCCTCAGTTCTTGTCCCTGTCGCAACAAAGAATTGAAGGGCAGACACACAGTAGTGAAGCAGAGTAAAAGTTTTATTTAAAGGTGATTAGAGAAAAAGTGCAGGCGACCTCAGAGAGAGAGGAGCACCCTGAAAGGTTGGGAAAAGTTAGTTACGCACTTGAAAAGTGCAGGCAACTTCAGAGAGAGGAACGCACTGAAAGGTTTGGGTTGCCCCTTTTTAAGGATTTTTCAGGAATGACAAAGGGCTGGGGGTGCAGACTTGTTAAGTGGTCTCTGAATATTGAGAATTAACTTAACACAAGAAATTTACTGCTCTGGTCCCCTCCCAGGATAGCAGCTTCCTGGTTTGGGAGCATATCAATTAAAACTGCCTGCCTAGCTCACCAAGGTGGGCTGAGTTATTATAGTCTGTTCCTTAAAGAGGAAGTTAATAATCTTACTTCTTAACTTCCTGGGTATTAAAATGCAATCTTATCTTTAATGGAATCCTTCCTGCCTTTTACTATGTTGTTTTCAGCTGGGCCTGCATACTAAATTAGTTGCCCAGGTTGAAAATTGCTTGATTAGGGCTGAAGGACAAAAAACAACATATAGGTAAAGTTAAAAAATAAGCTGGGCCTGCATGATTAACACAATAAAGACATGGGATATGCTGAAGTAGCCTCCTTTATCTGGGGAATATTCAAACGTTCTAGGCCAAGTTACTCCTGACTTTTTGAGCTTTAACTGATTAACTCTGGGTCTTTTAAGTGGGCTTTCCTGGCCTTATTCTTTTTCCACCCAACTCATATCTATTTTCCTGCCTAATGCTTGTACAGAGAAAAGAAACATTTTCACTAATTTTAGATAATATAGCTCAGCAATAATTCAGGGCTCTCAATTACTCTACTGAATTATATAATATGAACAATATAATTAGCAAGTACCTTGAGTAAAAAGGCTGCCCATGTGGCCTTTAAAAGGGCCTAGTAGTAGGTCTAGACTTTTGAGGTAACATTCTCTTCTGAGAAATTCCTGTTTGGGGGACATTAGATGCTATCATTCCCCTAATCTTCACCAACAGAATATTATACTGTCGTGGCATGTGCATTTTACTAAGTTGTATTTGAAGTTCTGATTGCCAAGAGTCATCTGATTCAGTTACTCAGTACATTTATAAGACTCAGAACCTAGGGAAAAAAGAGCAGCAGCTTTCCTAGCTCAGCTGTTTCCATTTCAGAAGAGCTGGGAACTCTAAAACTAGAGTTGCCAAATTGTTTTCACTCTGTAGTGTATTTAAACATTTAATGGTTGTGGGTGGAGGGAGCCCAGGAAGCATGAGAAATATCTACACCAGAAGAATCTAAGATGTAAAGCCTTCAAGTTAAAAGGGTTTCTGGAACAGAACAAAAGAGGTACCTGTATGTTATCTAAGGTAATAATTAAAAAGTTGAGCTGGAAAGAGACCATCTCTTTTCTGTATTTCAGTTGACAACAACAGAAAATCGTTGCCTGTTTCTGAAACAGTTAAGTACAGATTAGCCCAGTGTCTTGCCAGTGGGTTTCAGCACCCAGGCAAGTTCACTATGGATTGAATGTGACCAAAGAAATGACAGTAGAATGTTCTTGGGGTGAAAGAGTTATACCTAACTTTATTTCCACAGTGGCAGGTCAATCACTAAAATTTCATTCACTCAGAGCAAGTCTTCATGCAGCAAGCCAGTCTCTGCCTCTGGGCCTCTCAACCCGCACAGCCAGCCATCCTCTGGGCCTCTGTCCTGGGTGCTACCACCATTCCAGTCTCTGCTCTCCTGCAGCCTTGCAGCCATGCCACCCTGTTGCCCAGAGTACTGGGCGTAACTTTTTATATATAGAGTCAATAGCAACACATTGCCCACATGTGTGTAGTGAGTGGGCCAACCAGGGCCAGGTGAGAACCCTGGCCCCAAGAAGTTTCATTTTATCCACATCCAGATATCCTACATAATACTAGCCCAGATAGCTTATATAACTGATATCTTTGTCTATTAGTTTTCTTCTTAACTTTGAGAGTGCTGTCTGGATGTAGAAAGATCCAGAAGGCCCGGGAATGCTGACTCTTCAAGGAACATATTTCTGACTTAAATGATGTTTGGGAAAAGTAAAAGAAGAACAACAGCCTGTTCGGTAAATGGTGCACTTCACAGAGCTAGCTGATCTGGGAAAGGACCTGGCACACAGTAGAGGTCTGATAAAAAATTGATCAAAGAGAATTCGAGGCATATCCAGAAGTTGCCTGAAGCGATACACCCACTACCCAGAATGGTGCTTAAACTTGGTCAGGATCCTCAAGTCTTTTGTTTTTTCAAGTGCTCCTGGTTGTGCAACAGTGAGGGGGTAAAGTACCTTAAACTCTATCGTTAACACATTATCAAGGATTGTTAAAGCATCCTACCTCTTTGGGAATGAAAAAACAGGATGGTGTGAGGAAGGAACAAAGAGAGGTTACGGTGCTAGGAGAGGAGACAGTAATAACAAACACATCCAACTGCATGAAACTGAGTGGAGGAAATCAACAGGGTCTGGCTATGGAAGGGGACCCGCTGTAGCCTTGCCAATACTTATACTTCATTTCGTTCAGATGGAAAACCCTGCTTACTAAGCCCCCTGCTGTTTGTTTGGTACTGTACGTGGTGGGCGTGTTCACAGCTCACACGTTTTGGCCTCATTAACTTTGAGCCACCCTAAAAGAGGTATTCTCATTCTTTTTTTTTTTTTAAGAGGTATTCTCATTCTTATTTCGCACTCCAGGAAATAAAAAGTCATAGTAAGTCAAAGAGTTGAGTAAGTGGTGGAACTGAAATTCAAACCCAAGTCTCTCTTACTGCAAAGCACACCCTTCTGTCTCACCGCCAAGCTGGCTAACATACTTGGCTATATAGCATATTTGGCAATGTCTTAGGAGCTTGGCAATCCTGGTGAATACTTCTGGCCGTCAGTAGAACCTTTTGGTTGTTAAATTTTATTGTTGAACTACGGTGACAAGTATCTGCGATTTGTATGACTGGCCAGAAGTTCTCTTTGAAACTAGCCTGAATCTGCTTTGTCTTCCCTTGTTATAAAATAAGTTGTTTTTTGGAGTCCAGAGGTTCATCAAAGAAAATCTGAGGCCTAAGGTGCTGTAGGTCCCAGGACATCTCTCCATCAGCAGGATTTAAAACTCATAATCTAAAGCTAAAGACACTCAAATCGCTAACTGCAAATGTAAGAGGGAAAATAGAAAAGTACCATGGGATTGGACTCTTGGATTCACATTTCCGATTAACTTCAAATTCACAGTAGTGTTCCTGTTGGGTGGTGCGTTGTGTTTTCTCGGTCCTTGTCTTCTCAAAAGAAAGAATTTATTCAAGAGAAAAACTAAGCACAGTTCTATGTGACAGGAGTTTATGAAACAAAGTGAGCATACACTCTTAAGAGTTGAGATTGGGCAACCTGGGAATCAGAAACAGCCCTGCTCTTTGGGTTAAGGTTGGTTTTTAAAACTGTGGAAAGTCCCTCATTGCATCTTATGTCATTTAATTGGCAGGTGGATTGACAGTTTCAGGTTATACAACCTTCTTTCTAGTGCTCAGGCGCTTACTCCTAAGTACCTAAGCAAAAGCCACGGAGGGGCCAAAACCGCAATGTAAATTCATTATAATTAAGGTATACTGAGCGCTGAGGTAGCTCTGGGTCACCTTCTGGGTTTTAGTGTGCCTGTGGCCAGCCTGTGTTGGTGGTCTAGAAGTCCTGTTCGGCTTTTTATACCTTGTTTGGCCCTGATAAGGCAGGAGATTGAATCATAAACAGGAGGGGTTTGGACCATGTCTGACATCTGGTGACAAGGGAGTAGGCGAAGAGGGGGAGGATCTTGTCCAGGACAGGGTGGGACTGCTCATGTCTGCCTATCCACCTGACTGTAGAAGGTATTTAAAGCAGCATAAAAAATTCTCAGTGTTCATTTATATGGACAAGTCTTGTTTGCAGGCACTCCACTTATTGTGAGGATTATTTGCCTTTCTATAATCTATTTTTACGTAGTATATTTTGCATTTCCCATACTAGTGTTTTGCAAATAATGTTTCTTAGTGTACTAGTTCCTTGAGGTACAAGTGGGTATTTGGGAAATTATTAAGTCCCAGAAATTGTACAAACTATTTTTTTATTGCAGTAAAGTTGATATACAATATTATGTTGATTTCAGATGTACAACATAGTGACTCTGTTGTATGCATTACTAGATGCTTGCCATAATAGGTGTAGCTATGCACACTATCATTTAGTACCCATCCATAAGGAATTCATAAAATATGTTAGCATTTTAAGTCTGAGCAATTCTGCCACAAACAATTCAAACTTATTTATCTTAAAACTTATTTTAACACGTATTTTCAAGAATATGCATTAACATCCTTGGAATTTATGTTTTAATGAGAAGCCTTTGAGAAATACTGCCATTTTTTAATATTATTTCTTATTTCTTATTGCTATTACAACATGTTTATTTCACAAATTTAGAAAGTATAGCTAGACATAAAGCTAAAACACAATGACCCACAATTCCACCACTCGGATAGTCCTTATTAACAATTTGGTGAATATCTTTCCCCCCAAACAAAAATGTATACTCAAAACATACACTTTTTAAAAAAGGAAACAATAGGCTCTAGCAAGTTATTAAAATTTAAAAATGAGTTCTATCCTACCAGAATGGCTAAAATTGAAATACCAACTATTGGTGAGGATGTGGAGCAGCAGAAACTCTCAGGCACTGCTGGTAACACGTAGTTTAATAAAACCACTTTAGAAAACTGTTTAATTCCATTTGCAGATACATACAAATAAAATGGATATTTATATGTACCAAAAGATACAAGCATGTACACTGCAGAGCTATCTGTGGTTCCCCCAAACTAGAAACAGTCCAAATGTCCACTGATAAAATAGATGTCCTATATATATACACAATTAAATATTGTTCAGCAATGAAAATGAATGATCTACACTACCTCACATGTATGAATTTCACAAATAATAAGCTGAAGAAATCAAACAGAAAAGAATATATATTATATAGTTCCCTTTATAAAAAATTTAGAAATAGGCAAAACTAACCTATGGTTAGAAATCAGGATGTGGTTTACTTTAGGAGGAGGATTTAGGTGCTGGTAATTTATATATATTTTTGAACTAGGTGGTGAATACATGATTATGTTCATTTTGAAAATTCACCCAACTTTACACTCTTTTTTGCATTGTCTTTTAAAAAAATTGATGTATGATTAACATAAAATATCCTATTAGTTTCAGGCATAGTTTTATACTTTAAAATTTTATACTTTTATATGAAATTGTGCTTTATTTTAAAAGTTTAAAAAATGCTGTATCACCAACACTTGACAAAAATTTGGATGAAAACATGCAGAAAGCCAGGATCACTGATGCCTCTGAGTAGATCAGTGATTAAGAAGATTTGCACTCTGAATGCAAGGTAGTACAAATACCCTTACCAATTTATCTCACATGTTTTCTTTTTATGTGTACCTAAAGTGATATCACACTGAAGAGTTCTATATAAGCATAAAATGAAATTATAAAAAAATGAATACTGCCACATCAGAACCTCTCTGTCATTAATGACGTTTTAAATACCATATTTACCTGCATACCTTCATTTCCTGAACCAACTCCCTCAATTTTCAAGAAAAAAATAGAGAATTGTCCTAATAACAAACAGTAATTGTAACTATTATTCATGGGCACTTACTGTATGTTGGCACTACACTGACATTTTACCTGCATTATACATTTTGATCCTCTCAGGAACTATATGAGCTAGGAATTTATTTTCAAAAGTTTTCAGTTAAAAATGTATACCTTCTGGGTTTAAAAACCCAATAAAAACTGTGTCCAGTAAGAAATGTAAACACTCCTTAACATGTCTTTTCTCTATAAAGGTCACTGATTAACAAGTTGGTGTCCTTCCAGATATTTTATATGTATGTGGGAACACACGAAGGTAGACAGGAGAGAGGTCAGTTATTAATAGGATCATCTTATAAATACATCTCTGTGAGATGCTTTCTTACTTTAACTGTATCTCCTGGAAATCTTTTTATGTCTGACCATTGATCTGTCTCATTCTTTTAATAACTACAGTGATTATTTAACTATTATACTATAAACAGAGTTTGTCAACTGTACCTCCAGAAAGACTACACCTTCATAGCCTCGGGCAAAATACCTCTGAAACTGAAATCAATCAAAGGGAGAGATAAAGTGGGAGAAAACTGTTTATTGCTTACAAGCAGTCATCCACTTCTGCTCACAACTGGGCTGCAAAAACGGACCCAACCCAGCCTCTCCATCCAGGTATGCCCTTGTTCCCCCTTGTAATAACCTATTGACATGAAGATGAACTACTTCTCTCCATCCCTTGGAAACACCTACTGATATGGAGATGAACTAAGGCCAGGCAAGAGATTCTGGAAATTTTGCAATTTTACCCACATCTACCTTGTTATAAACAGGCACTCAACCAGGAATACTATTGACTTTTTGAACTAGACAATTCTTTAAAGACCTGTTCTATGCATCCTGAGATGTTTGACAGCATTTCTAGCCTCTGCCCACTAGAAGCCAGTAGCATACCACTTCTACCCTCCCATCCATTCACCCTATTGTGACAAACAAAAATGTCTCCAGACATTTTGTCTCCTGGGAGACAAAATCTGTTTTTCCCACCACCGTGGAGAACCACTGGTATAGAAGGATATTTATGTTATTTTCAACAATGTAAAAATGATTTTCCAAACATCTTCATATTATTTTTTATTAACCACATTTTACAGATGAGAAAACTGAGGCCAGGAAGGTGGATCTAAGCTCCCACTGCTATGAGTAGTAAAAGTGAGCTATGAACATAGTTCTGAATCCTCCAGAGTCTGTGATTTTAATCTCCTTTCCAATTTCACTTTTCTACCCAGCACATTGTTTTACAGACCATGCTAAAAGAAATAGAACAGTGAATATCACTGTCTTCTCAATGGATTTCAGCCCCAGGCAAGTTCACTATGGATTTAGTGTGGCCAAAGAAATTGACAGCAAAACATTCTTGGGGTGAAAGGGTTATACCCAACTTTATTTTCGGGAGGCAGGTCAGTCACTAAAATCCCATTCACTCAGAGCGAGTCTGCACGCAGCAAGCCGGTCTCTGCCTCTGGGCCTCTCTGCCCATACAGCTGTCCTCTGGGCCTCTCTACCCAGACAGCTGTCCCAGTCTCTGTCCTCGGTGCTGCCACCACTCCAGCCTCTGCTCTGCTCTCCTGCAGCCTTGTAACCGTGCTACCATGTCACCCAAAGCACTGGGCAGGGCTCTTTAAAGAGTCAATAATGACATATTGCCCACACATGTGTAGTGAGCTAGCCAACCAGGGCCAGGCGAGAATCCTGAAACAGGAACCTTCATTTTATCCTCACTTGCGTAGTCTAGTATATTCTTTCACTACTAGAAAAATAAGATAAAGTGGGCCTGGGCTTTTATCATCTCCCTCTTACTAACAAGTAATGCTCCTTCATAGGATTGGTGTGAGGAAAATGGAAGTTCCTATGGCCAGGATCCTCACCTGACCCTAAACTACTTGATGATATAACTGGCCTGCTGCTAGACTACTGCTTCCACACCTGTGCTCTGGGCGTAGGCAGATAATGGACCTGTAGACTGCTGGATGCAGAGGCTGATCCTAGAGCTCTACCTCGGGGAGAATAAAGCGGGGTATAAACCCTTTTACCCCCAGAATGTTTCATTATCATTTCTCAGTCTCAGCGAATCCATTGTGAACTTGCCTAGGGCTGAAACCCAGGCTAGACAATTGCCTTAAACTTTCCCCTTTATTGGGGATTATAGGACTTTTAGTTAATTAATGAACCATGGTCTTGAAAGCTTAACAGAGTATATGTTAACTACTGATTCTGGGCTTCCGTTTTGTTCCTTAATTTTCATACCTGTAGAAGGAGAAGGTTCTTTCTGATAAACCACATGATGAATAAAGGGTGATTGCTAGTAAGAGTTCTAAGAACAAAAAATTCCTGGTGATTCTAATATTAAGTCCAAGTGAGCACCATTTATGGGCTGTCATTTTGAAATGTCTCCCTGCATGCATCATCCATAAATTTACCACTTTTTTATATTACTTGTGTGAAATTCTCTCCATAAAAGCTGAGCTCACCCTGCCCAAGAGGGTCTTTGACAACCACGCAATGATTTTTTCACCCAACTGTGGACCGCTGATAATGCAAAATAGAAAAAGCCTGAAGTGTTTGGCTATTACCTTGGTCATGGATTTCTCTCAGGAAGTTCTCAAACTGCACAACTCTCGTTTTTTAACCAAGTTTTATGACCCACCTTCACTTTTCCACATTGTTTCTTGTTTGTTCAATTGTCTCCAGCAACCAGTCTCAAACGGTGCTTGTTACAGATGTTTTTAATTCCCTGGCCTCAATTTTACAGGTTTCATTTGTTAACTCATTTCTTTCAAAGCATAATTCCTCTGGGTCTCTATTGTTTTCATCTATAAAATGTAAGGAATTTGGATTCGATACTCCCTTCTTGCTAATAATTCTAGGATTACTTTTACTCTTCTCATTATTCAAATGCAAGAGTAGTAATTGGAGAAATATGACCAGAGAGTTGTATTCTCCCCTTCACAGCTTTAAAGAAACTTTTTTCTGTAACTTGATACCAAACATTTCATATTTTGCCCACACTGTTGGCTTTTGAAAGAGTGAACACAGCCAGGCTTCTTTCAACAGCATGGAATGAGGGCATCCATTGTTTAAGGCTCAAAAATCAAATGTTCTAGTTTAACAATTAACAGAGAGAGTCATGTGATAGATCTGTTTTGTGCTTGGTTTTGGTAATGTCAAAATGCCTCTTGCTGTTTAAAAAAATTATTTTGGTATCTTGCCCTTTTATTAGAGTGTCTTTTTCAAGGGTCATAAGGGGGAAAAAAAGGCATGCTCCAAGAAACTATACTTTCACCTAGTATTAATACAACTTGTCTTTCCCTTGGAGAGAGCTCAGTCTTGAATCCCAACAAAAGAAATACCTTAGCATTAAGGCTGTTCAAATGCTTGAATGAGTTGACCATTCATCTTACTTCTGAGGAAGAGCATCTAGATTTTCCCTATTCTTTAAAGTCTTTCACAGGGACTTGGTGAATTTTTATTGAATTGATTTGTTTTCATTTCAGAAGCTCCCTTGTTCTACCCCTTGACTGATTTTTTTACGCTAAAGTTTAATCGTCAGCTTAAAACAAGTGGCAAAATCGTTCACCAATAAACTTACATTTCAGGAAAGTCAAGAATTCACAAGAAAAATCAATGCCATAGCCCCTAGTAACTTGCTATAATTCTATTTTCATGTGAACAGATATGTTTGGAGAGTTGTTATCTCCGGTACAAAAAGGATTGTAATAACAAAAACTAGCAGCCACATTATTAGGCTTTATTGTTGAACTGAACTCTATTGATATTCTCCATCTGTCCACTCAATCTACTTTAGATAGCTATTCTCTTTCCTCCTTCCACCCCAACTTCCTACCACCAGATCTAAAGCTAAGAAAGCATCAAAAACCCAAGGTTGATGCTTTCCTCCCCTGGAAAGATGGTGATTTAAAACCAAGTAGAAGACACGCAGTGGAATTGGTCATCAGGCAAACATAATAAAACCAAAAGCAATAAGAAACAATCATCTATTCAAAAAAGAATCTATACCTGCTGTGGCCCTCCATGACAAAGTTCCAAAGTTTATTTAACTAGAACTAATGTCTGTCAGACCATATTTAAAGAGAATAGAAAAACTACAAATATCACTATAACTCTGGTGGGGTTGGGGGTAATCCCAGAGCGAAATACGTTTGAAACTGAAATCAGTCAAAGGTGAAAGGGCAAGCTCCCAGATTCTGTTTCAGCCAATTGGGACCCGGATCCTACCTCAGCCAATCGGGACCCGGATCCTATTTCACCCAATCGGAGCTTGGTCTCTCTCCTCTCCAGTCAGCAAGGAGCTCACCCACCACCCTTAGACTCTGCCAATTGGCCAGAGCCACGACCTATCACCCCACCAACTACCCCTAGATCCAGCCAATCAGCCAGAGCCATGACCTTCACCCCCACCAACTGCCCTAGAACCCCATAAAACCTTTGTGGTATTGAAACTCGCTCTCTTTCTTTGGCATCTTGCCACTGCATTGGTGTAGATGAGAGATTGAGCTCGAGCTAGCTCGAATAAAGGCTCTTTGCTTTTGCATCGATGTTGGCTCCTTGGTGGTTTTCTGGGATTCGCGACTGGGCACAACAAAAGGGAGAAATAAAGTTTAAGAAACCCATTTATTTCTTACAAGCAGTCATCCCGTCTCTCTTGAACTGGCTGCAGAAGAGATCTCCACCCAACCTCTCTTGCCCAGGTAAGTTCTCCCTCGCCCTTGTAACTGCCTATTGATATGGAGATGGCTACTTCTCACCACCCCTTGGAAACACCTATTGATATGGAGATGCAGTAAAGCCAGGCAAAAGATTCCTGGAAATATTGCAATTTTACCCACAATCACTATTACAGGTAACTTGCTGATTCAGTTTTCCTTTACATTATGCTGTGGTCTGAATGTGTATATCCCCCCAAAATTCATGTTGAAATCTTAATGTACAATGTGATGGCATTAAGAGGTGGGGCCTTCGGGAGCTGTTCAGATTCTGAGGGTGGAATGCTCATGAATGAGTTTAATGGCCTTATAAAAGAAACTTGACAAAATGAATATGATATGGCCTTGCCCTTGAGGAAATCACAAACCAGGGGAGAACAGTCTATAAAACTAATTATCTTAACATATGTTTATTAATAAAAATAAAAACAATATACAGATTGCCTTGTGTGATCCATTGGTGCAGTATATCAGGCATTTGAAACTAAGTACAAGGACAATGAGATTAGTGGTTATTGCCAAGGTGTATTGATGCTCCTTAGAAATAAACTAGATGCTAAGTGAAATTTTAAAAAAGGAAAAAGAAGAGAGTGGCCTGACAGCTCCCTAGACCCTCCACCATATGGGGACATAGCAAGAAGTCGGCATTCCGCTACCCAGAAGAGGGCCTTCACAAGGCACAGGGTCTGCTGGCACCATCGACCTGGATTTACCAGCCTGCAAAACCATAGGAAATAAGTGTTATTTATAAGTCATCCAGTTTCTGGCATTTTGTTATAGCAGCTAAAGTAGACTAAGACTCATTGGTTTTCCACCAAGTTGGTTTTGGTGGGACAGACTGGTATTTCAGATAGAAGGAAGGAGTTACAGGGAAAGAAGATGGGAAGAAGAGTTGGGGAGCACTGTAGATGAATTACCTGAGTCCAAATTTTACCCAGAGCTAGCTGTGAGCAGAGCTCAAATGGCTTGGACTCTTGAACCCACTCTCTCTAAGCAAGGCCTGAAACTGGTCTCAGAATTCAATCTCCATTGTTCCTTCAAATCAAACATAAATTTGAAGGGTACATGTAAAGCATATGCAAAATGGAGTGATAAATATTATATCCCTATTTTAGGGAACAAAGCCATCCTACATTAGAGTTATATATATATACCCCATGTTGTGTATTTTATAAAGTAATATCGCTATTTAGACCATTTCAAAATAATGAAACTGAGATTCAGGGAAGCCATTAGATATGTCGAGTATCACTCAACTAAGACACATAGAGCTAAGATGTAAATGTGACCTGTCCAACTCCTGAGGCCACGTTGCTTTTTTATACGTTACCTTCCTAAACTTTAAAACTACTGTGTGTTTATTCATTCAACAGTTCCCGAAGGCCCCATTTCTCCAATCTTAAATATCCTACGCTTATCATTAGAGTATTGATAAAAACATTTAGTTAGGAAACCTCTAGTCAGGATACTTGACCCAAAACTTCAACAAAAGGCAGTATTTTACCGGCTGAATTTAATTGTCCCTTTCAAAAAGAACTATTTTCACTGCCACTTAGAGTGCTTTTTACTACAAATATCATGACCATCCATGAAGGATGACCCTAGGCAAAATTATGAAGCGGCTTAACTTTGTCTTTGAAGACCTTGGCACATCATAAGAAGGATCTGAGAATCATTTGCATTCAGGATTAAGTACTTCAAAATAGAGCAAGGGCTTTGCTTTTATAGGATTTAAAGCTTCAGGGTGCTGCCTGACTTCTCAGAGCCTTCCATATGTTTACAGGTTATTATGAGTCTTCAAGAGAGAAAACATCTTCCAAAATTATTTGATACAGACACTTTTTTCCCCACATAGAACCTCAAGGAATGTATTTTGGGAAATGTTGGCTCACAGGCTACCAGCCAGGTCTTCTCTGCAACAACAGTTGTATTTTCCTTTCTGTGTCCCTAATGAGTAAAAACTATAAATGAATGATCCAAAAATAAAATTAAGAAAACAATTCCATTTACAATAGTGTCCAAAATAATACAACACTTTGGAATACATTTTTAAAAATAAGTATAAACTTTTACTTTGAAAACTACAAAACATGGTTTAAAGAAATTAAAGATCTAAATAAATGCAAAGACATGTCATGTTCATGGGTTAGAAAACTTAATATTATTAGATGAGAATAATCCCCAAATTCAGGTTCAGATTCAGTGAAATCCTTAACAGAATTCCAGCTGGTTTCTTTGTAGAAGTTGACCGGCTGACCTTAAAATTCATATGAAACTCAGGGGACCCAGATTAGCTAAAAAGTTCTGCAATAAAGACAAAGTTGGAAGACCACCCCATCCCCACCCCCCTGCCAAATCCCAATTTCAGAACTTACTACACAGCAACAATAATCAAGACAGTGTGGAACTGGCCTAAGAATAGACATATTGGTCAATGGATTAGAGTTGTGAGTCCAGAAATAAATCCTTTTATCTCCAGTCAACTGATTTTCAAAAGAGTACCAAGATCATTTAATAGGGGAAGAAAAGTCTTGGCAATACATGGTATTGAAACAACTGGATAGCCACAAGCAAAAGAATGAAGTTTGACCCTTGACACCATATACAAAAATTAACTGAAAAAAATAGATCAAAGATCTAAATGGAAGAGTCAGAACTATACAACTCTTAGAGAAAAACATAGGGGTAAATCTTTGTGTCCTTGGATTTGGAATGAATTCCTAAATGTAACACCAAAAGCATGAGCATCAACAAAAAAATAGACAAAATGGACTTCATGAACTTTCGTGCTGCAAAAGATACTATCAAGACAGTGATAAGAGAAAATATTTACAAAATATACCTAATAAGGGGCTGGTCTCCAGATTAATAAAGATCTCTTTTAATTCCTGATAATAAAAGGACACTGTAACTTTTAAAGAGGTACGGGATCTGAATTGAAATTTCCCCAGAGAAGATAAACAAGGGCCAATAAGCACAAAAGGATGCATATCATTAGTCATCATGGGATTGCAAATCAGAATCACAATGAGATACCACTTCACACCCAGTAGGATAACTATAATAAAATAGTCAGATAATAAGTATTAGCAGAATGTGGAGAAATCAAAATCCTCAGACTCTGTTGATGAGAACATAAATTGATGCAGCCACTTTGGAAAATAGTCTGACAGTTCCTCAATATTTAAATATAAAATTATCATTTGACGCAGCAATTCCACTCCTAGGTATGTACCCAAGAGAACTGAAGCTTGTACATGAATGTAAGTGCCAAGCTGCCACCCCACTGTCCTGCCTGGAATATGGAGGAAGCTGAGGTGAAGTCAGGAATCTACAAACAGGCACTCCAGACCACCCCCATGCAGGGGCCCTTGAACTCCATGTTGAAATAGTGAACTAGAGGAAGAAGTAAAAAATAAATGCATATGGCAGTGTAGGAAGAATTTTGGGGATTTTATGGAAGCTCTAGTAGTCACAGGAAGACTCTTAAAATTGAAGCTGAGTCAGTTTCTTACAAGAGAAATCTACTATTTTGCAATATCAGTTTTACCCATTTTGTAATACCAGCTTTTGACTTCTTCTGACTCTAATTAGAAATCAGGACTTAAAACAAGCCCCTATTTTAAAATCAAACAATAAAAATATGATATAGTAATAAAGGACATTAGGACGTAATAATAAAATTAAGTAAAAGCTATAACTTCAATGATTTTTGTTCAGCTTTTCTCAGTTTAGAATTGTAGAGGTATATGCATTTCATCAACAGTGTTACAATTAAAATAATTCCCAAAAGGCTAAATGCTGGGTTAAAAAGAGCTACAGGTTTGGGTTCAGGTTTAAAAATGCTACAAACATTGGAAGGCTAGACCTTAAATAATCAACCAGCCTTTGATCATTTACTGAACACCGAAAACATGACCATCTTTATATAGGCACCATGGAAAAGAAGACAAATTTAAAACATTGTCCTTGGCTCCAAGGTTACTATAAATATGGAAACAAGGCATTCAATAATAAATGAGAATCATTTATTCATTCAACAAACATTTACTGAGCACCTCCTAGGCTCAAGACTGGTGAGTATGAAAAAACAGTTATTCTGTATTTGTTAAATTATTCTTTCGGCCTTTTTGTGTGTCTGAAATACTTCTTGATAAATGATTTTAAAGCAGTAATTACATCGCACAGTATTAGACTTGGTTGGTAACTAACAACTGCTAATTCTACTGATTTCATATTTTGGAAAAGAAAGCTAGCACTCAAGGCAGAGTTAGGATTATCGCTAAATGCATTTACATTGATCCTAAAGCCAAAAATCTGGTAACTACATTTTGCTTTGAGTTATTTAGATTTACCTTTCCTTTCAAGGTACCTTTAGTATGAACTCTTCATGTCATTCCACGGGTACTTAATGAACATACTGTGTGGTGTTGTTTGTAAGACTTTTGTCAACATGTATCTTGGTGTCTAAATAGAGCCCAGGGTAGGGGCCCTACCTCATGCCTGTATGTGTTCCTATCATGAAGTGTCACGTCCTAAAGACTGACAATCATGATTTGTTCAAATACAAAAGATCCTTGTTATAAAACAGTATCATTGGACAGTGTAATACTTGGGCTTGTCACATTATTTCAGTCTTTTACCAAACAAGAGTTGTGTTTTTAAGAATGTGGACAATGTCCTGTTCAAAAGAAAACTAAACCATGAAATAATGGAATGAGATTGTTTTACTGAGAAGGATGGTTAACAGGTTTTCCTGATAATTAGATTCATGGATCATTTAAGTCCATGTACTTGCTCAGAAGAAAAATATTTGACTATGCTGAGCAGCCAGGCTCCCTGGGCATTGCAGGGCTGTATGTTAATCCTGAAGTAAAATCTCTGTTCATAGAAATTTAAAATCCAGAGCAAAGATAACTGAAAAAGAAGGAGATATTTAATTAAAAAGAAAGAGGATACGAATTTCACCACATTTGGCTTAATGTTTGTGTGTTTACAAAGTACAGCTGACCTTTGAACAACACGGGTTTTCAACTGCACAGGTCCACTTATATACAGATCTTTTTCAATAAATATATTGGAAAACTTTTTGGCAACCTGTGACAATTTGAAAAAGCTCTTTTTCCTCTAGCTTACTTTATTGTAAGAATACAGTATATAATACATAGAATATACAAAATATGTGTTAATCTACTGTTGGTGTTATCGGTAAAACTATTGGTACTTGAGTTTTTGGGAGTTCAAAAGTTATATGTGGATATTCAACTGCGGGTGGTTGGCACTCCTAAACCCCACGTTGTTTAAGGGTCACCTGTTCTATAAACTGACTGTGGGTGTTATTTCTCCTCTGATGTCTCGTGTGTGCCAGTATTAGGGAGCAGCATTTCCCTCTCAGCCTCCAGGAATGGCACCAGTTGGTCTGATCTGGTAACTCACACCTACTTTCAGTTCTGCTTTCTTTACTTCCAACCTATCGGGTGCCTACTTCTCTCCTCTTCTTCCCATGCCTACTTAGAGTCCTACTCCAGTGACCAGCAGCTCCTTACTTCAAGGACTCCTTCTAACCTCCTTAACATGTCCCTTTTCCTTCTGCTGCACCCACCTGGCAAAACCCCTGCCTTGCTTCCCACTGTCTGCAGTCGGCTCAGCCCCCAGGGCTGCTGAGCTGCTGGAGAATCACAGACACACCTGCTCTAGGGGCCTCTGCACCTGCAGGACCTGGGAGCCTGCTGGAAGTGCAGAATCTCAGCTCTGCCCCGGGCCCACAGAATCTACATTTGCAGAACAGCCTCAGGTGATCCCTGAGCCCATTAAACAGGGTCAGTATCCACATGAAACACTGCATGGCTCCAGGAATCTTGGTCTCCACTCCCAAGGAGCCTGGGTCACCTCTGGACACCCTGGGCAGGTTTCCAGGCAGCATATCATCCTGCTCCCCAGAGCTGTGATTTCAAACGTGATACTCTCTTTAGAAATCTCATTCCTTATCCCCTCTTCCTTTATTGCAAAACAGCTAAGGGTCTCAGGCAGGACATCCCCCAGGGCTACCCCCACTGCCTAAGGGGCCCATGGTTTTGTTCACTGTGGCGCCTGAACCCGGACATCCATGTCTTTGTTCCCTTAAATCTGCACCGGGCTCTCCCACCCTGGCAGTCTCACCGCCTGCACTGAACAGAGGCCTTCCTCCCTCCTGGCAGTCCTTGTCCTTTGTCCTCTTCCCCTAAACTAATTACAGAACAGGGTGGGGCTGGGGGGGAAGTTGGTTGATAACATCTAGTTTGCAGAGCTGATACCAGACATGGAGTCAACAGGAACCACCCCAGGACCGGACCCCTGGGCAGCGCCAGGAAGGAGCGATTGGCTTATAATTCTGAGGCCCCTCCGGTTTCTGCCCTAAACCCCACATTCCTTTGCCAACAGTACAGAATCTGTCCCTCGGCCCCATCGGGCACGGCAGATTTGGGACAGGTCCCCTGCCTTCTCCATGGGCTGCCCTTCTCACAATGAAGCTTTCCTGCTTCAAACCCAGTGACCAGAGATTGGCTTCCAAGGCATTGGGCCCGAGGATCCAGATTTGGGGGTTCGGTAACACACCTACCCTTCCCCTCTGTCCTCAGCAACAGAAGAGGAGGCCTTCTCATGGCTGGGTGGTCAGATCTTCATCTGTACCTTCAAGTCCATCTTCTCCTTCCACCTCTGGGCTTTCACTCCATCCACAGATTAATCTAATCTGCCATCTTCACTTGAATATGCTTTTGGTATGCCTCAACTCACTCGGGTCTTTCTCCACTAGCTTCTCCTCGCACCATCTCGTCTCTGATTCAGTTCTAGACTCACTGCCATCGGGCCTCTCCCTTCACTATTCCAGGATCCTGTCTAGGGCTTGATCTCATTCTGCAGCATTGGATACCCTCTGTCGTTTTCTCACTGGGCTCCTTTCTGAGACCCAGGACCATCTCCCCAGAGCTTTAATTGTTAATATTGCTGCTCCTTGTACATTTCCTCCACACACCCATTCTCCTCTACCTGTGCCTTAGGATTGGGGTTCCTATGGAGGCAGCCTGGCTTTTCCCTTTTCTCGTTCCTCACTGCCTGATCTCATCCCCTCTCATGCCAGTCTGCTGCCCAGGCCTTTCTTATGACCTTCTGCAACCCACCCGCCTGTCTGTGGGTCCGCTTGGATGGCACTGGGACAGCTCTAATTCAGCTTGTCCCAAACTCATGTCATGTGTTCATTCAATAATTCTTCACTGAACATCTACCATGAGCAATTCTAGGTGCTGGAGATAGGGTCATAAGTAAGCATACCCTCCTCACTGTGTCTGAAGTTGACACAAGGCGGATATACAGACTAAAAAGCAAACACACAGGCGTTGGGTGGTGGCCAGTGTATGAGAAAAATGAAAGCAAGTGAGGGAGAGAAAGGATGCTGGAGCAAGGAGAGTGGGGCAAGGAGTGGTCTTTCGTTCGTGGTGGTCAGGAAAGGCCTCTCTGATAAGCTGGATTTTAGCAGAAATGAGAAGAAAGTGAGGCAATGAGTGATGGGAGCAGAATGCCAGGATGAGTGAGTCATAGGGGCCAAAGCCCACAGGTGGAAGCGTGTCAGTGTGTTTCAGAAAGAGCTGGGCTGGAGACCTGGAACAAAGGGCGGGCAAGCGGAAGGTGAGGCTGGAGAAGCAGCAGAGGCCAGGCGGTCTGGGTCCAGCGGGGTGTCGGAAGGACTTCTCTATTTCTCTTTTACACTTTGTGAAGCAGGAGCCACTTGCATTTGGTTCATATCCACCCAGATGCCCCCTCCCCCACCAGCCTACTCTTCCCTTCTCCATCGCAGTGACAAGCCACTCAATATCTTGACTCTTGCTCCCACGCTCTTTCTTAATGTTCACAGGCCCCCCAGCAAGCGACTCCAGTTTAAAATATGCCTTATTCTGCAGAAGGGGTCCTGGTTGCTAATAGCTCACAGTCTATAATGCCATATCCACAATTTAAAAATTAATTTTCCAAATCCAACAAGTAAACTACTTCAAATCTAAGGATGGTTTTTTTTAAAAAGAAAATATAGGGATTGTCTCTGAATCAAAATAGCAGAGGTCTTAGATTAAGTTGTTGGTCTTTCTGTATTATAAAAATATATTTACCACAAAGCAGTGGATTTCCTGCATGTTGTGTTAGAGATCCAAGAAGACGGGAACACGAAGTGCAAAGCCCATTATTTAACAGAAGAGCCTGGAAAATGGGGTGACCGGTTCAGGCTGCACAGCTCACAGGAACATGAGCTGTCCCCTGGCTCCGTGTGTTTTCCACTTGAACATAACCCTGCAGAAAAGCCAGACTTCAACAGGTGTGTCTTTATTTTTTGGCAATCTTTGTGGAATAAGTAAAAACCCAATCATCGAGCTGTTCTTTTTGAGAGAGAATGGTAAGACACGCTTACTGTGGAGGCCCTGCACCAGGCCTGGAGGAGGGCGTCAGTGTCAGCAGCCATGGGAGTCAAGTCAGGACCCACAACCTGAATGGCTCAAACCTCCAACAGCTCAGCCCTTCAGGCGAGGTTTCCTCACTCCTCATCCTGCAGGCCTTTCCTGGCTGAAGTCAATACGATATTCATTTGACATCAAGCCCAAAGGAAATCAGCAGTTATCTTTGTGTCCCCCTTGTTAAAAGGTCTACATATGTTTAAAGATAGTGGCTTAAATACAAAATTACTCACATGGTAGGAGAGGGGTGGGCAGTGTACAGATGTTCAGAAGGAGTATGCCTATCCCAGGGACACTGATTATTCAAGAAATGTTTGAAATAGCTCAAGTACACGTAAAGAAAACAGCACACCCAGTCATTATTTCTCCAAATAACTCTCCGTATCCCAGGCCTGTATCTGGCATCATGCATGATGTCTAATAAAGAAATGAACATGTCCCATCCTGAAACCCTGAGATTCTGCACAGTGACTTAGATCATAATGTTACTGTTGAAATCAGGAGACCACGCCAGCCTAACTTTCGATGCTCTAATCAGCTTTGGAGGAGAGGAAGGACTTCTGGTTCTTGGCTTTTGCTCTCCTGGCTCTCTTCTCCTCCAAGGATCCTGAGATCTTGACAATAGAGAGAGATGCAGATTTGAGAGAATATAGGCCAGAACTGAAATCTATTAAGATTCATATCCATGAAAGTTTTTATGGGGCTAACAAAGGATGTTAACAAAGGACAGAAGCCTGAGCTTCAGATAAAAGTTTGCAACATGCCAGTGCAGGTCTACTAGGTGAAGTAGGAAGGTGGATGTCCTGGCTTGGAAAGAGCATGCAAAGTGGGAGGTGGCTGTAAGCAGGACAACCTGCCAGACCACATGAGCTTGCCCAGCAGCTCGACAAATTGCAGGTCACACAGGAGAGATTGGACCAGCGGCTGGGGGAGGATTGGTAGAGTGAGTGTGCAGAAGCTGAAGTGACTTAGCCCAGGGCCTAGGCTGACTGGGAAAGGCAGCAAAGCCATGAGCAGACAGAGAGGCTTGGAGAAGCAGACATCACAGGCATGCCTGTTGCTTAGCACCTACTAACTGTGTGACCTAGAGCTTGTTATTTAATGCATTTTAACATCTTTAATATTTCTCAACATCTTTAACATTTCTCAAAGTTTGCACATCCCATGTACAGGTGTGCCATGGTTCCAGCCTGTTCTCTTTGAGATGGCAAACTATCTGATCTACATGTTCAGAGGACTCCTGAAAACACAGCGCCTTAGCCCAAATCGGTAGCTCTCTCTAAGGGTGGGAGTTAGGCCATTCGAAAAGAATGGGAGGAGGGAAGAGGGGATAAGATATTCCAGAATATGGGTAATCTTTCTGTCTCTCCCTTGACAAAACAAGTTACACACAGGTACCAACCTCTTCAGCGGGCCCACTTACACCCATCAAGGTGCATGGTTCCCTCCATAGAACGCCTTGCCTAAAGTCAGAGTTGCAAGATACACATGTCTGGCAGCAGCAGCCAGCAGAGAGGCCCCTGCTCCCATAAACTCCACATTCTTCTTCCAGCTGCATGCCAGACCAACAATAACCAAACTATACTACTCCCTCAGGACAAGCAGGAATGTGAAAATAGACCAGAACTGAAATCTATTAAGATTCGTATCCATGGAAGTTTTTATGGGGCTAACAAAGGATGTTAGAAAACACTAAGACCAAGTGCAGCACAGCCCCCCATCTTTACATTGCTCAGAGGTTGATTCAAAGTGCTTGACTTGATTAGAATTTCCTTTTTGGGGAAGAGAGTGCAGTTCAACAAAGCTGTTAGCTGTTTGGATATGGGAAGAGAAACCCAGTAATATATTATGCTTTGGAGGAAAGTAGTAAAATCCACTCATGATCTGAACCCTGAAAACCTCAAAACCCCAATTTATTTAATCACTGATTCTGTTCTTAAAAGGCTGTGAATACTGCAAAAGAAGGGGAAAGTAAAGTCATCCTTCCTGCTCTTAGAAACTAACACATCTATTCTAGACATTTATCTGTATGTTGTTTCAACCCTGGGCTAGAGCTCTCTAAATCTGGAATGCAAAGTTTGTCATGTCCTTGTTTTAAACTTTTAAAACACTTAGTCTTTTTGGAAAGAACAATAACATGTTAACAATAAGAACATTGCTGAATTGTAGAAAACAAGACACATCAAACTGGGGGACTTTGAGAGTACCATACCAATAGCTCGTCAGAGGTCACATTTATGTGGTCAATAACGGAACACCCAAATCTGAGTGATGCAGACTTTCTCGAGTCCCCAGCATCACTCTGCCTTGGTTTAACAAGAAATGTCTCCATTGAGATCCTCCATGTTGTGTGCACTGGTTTAGGGAGTGTGGTGACCTGAATGTTTTTGTCCCACCTCACCCCATTCATATGTTGAAATCCTAATGCCGAAAGGGATGGTATTAGAGTTGCTGAAGTCATGAGGGTGGAGCCCTCATCAATGGGATTAGTGCTTCTATAAAAGTGGCTCCAGAGAGCTCTCTAGTCTTTCTCTCATGGGAGGATGCAACAGAGAAGCCTGCACTCCAAAGAGGGCCCTCATCTGGCCAGGCTGGCATTGACTTCCGGCTTCCAGAACTCTGAGCAACAGATTTCTGTTGTTTATAAGCTATCCAGTTTGTGGTATTTTGTTATATCAGCAAACAGACTTGGCCCAAGAAGAGAGGAAACTTAAACTCCTGGAAAGGAATATATACAATATATTCTATACTGTATGTGGTTTTGGGAGGAGGATGGGGCAGGGAATGTATTTTTTTCCATATCCCAATATTGGCTGACGCTTGGCACTTGTTTCCATAAATTAAGTACATTAATTCTAGTTCCAGTGTGTTAGTTAACCAATTTATGACTTCAGGCAAATGTTTTTGCTTGAGCCTCAGTTATCCCACATGCAAAGTGGGGACGATCCTGAGATGATGTCTATGAACAAACCATGAACGCTAAAGCTCTATGCACACGAAAGAATGGAAATTAGAGTTGTCTCTGGTTTTCTTCTCATATAGGCAAAGATTAAACCCCCACCATCCAAAAACATTGCCAATATTTTCAGTGACTTTCTTCTAAAAAAAAAAAGGTTGCTTAGCTTGTAAAATTATATGTGCTTTCCCAAAGACCAATTTTGTTACAAAATTTAAGGAATTTGATCTGAAATATCTTTGTGTTTTCAGAATTAAGCCTTATTAAAAAAAATTGGACTCATGTTGGTTTTAAATAATATGGGATTTCTAGGCTGCACTACAAACACCCATTTTAATGTGGAGTAACTTGCATTCCTGCTGTTAATTCTAAGTCCCGACAACTGCCTCTGCATCTATTACTGCTAGTCTATGACTGTTACTAATTGAATACTTACCATGCCCCAAGCTCTGTGCTTTGCATTTCATATGTATTCTCTTTACTCTTTCAAACAACTCAATAGGGAAGATATAATTCCTTCCCTACACATGAAAAAACAGGCTCTGAAAGGTTAAGGGACTTCATCTAGCTGAGTAATAATAGTACCAAGATTTGACCAAGTCTGGCTTAGGGAAACGTCCCTGGTCTTTCCACTACGTCAACAAACTGCCTTCACAACAGATGATGGGAACACATCACATTAGTGATTGGAGCCTGCATTTATAATAGCAGAACCAATGATTCATTTAAAAAAAAAAGAAAAGAAACTCTTGTGATATGTAATTTTCCCCAAAACCCTACAAAATATGCCTCCAATTACCACACTTAATGCTCTTCATTGTTTGGTACAAAGGCAGTCAACTCAACCATATACAGCTTTTAACATTTTCTAATTCAGATCATAAAACAGCCTTGAAAACATTAAAATAAACTAGAAAAGGTCTCTGAAGAAGGTTAAAATGTTAAAAGATTTCAAAAATAATGCCCACCAAAAGGCATACAAAGGAAGCCCCTGTGTCTTTCATGCATGAAGTCATATGGTCCCACAGATTTCTAGTTCAACAGGGGACTAACTTGCTTAGTAGGCACTGTTGGGTCTTTTCAGATTCTGTTTACAGGAGTTGTCTTGCAATGAAGAATGAGTGACTGCTAGTATTGTCACACTGGCTGGAGGCAAAATTGTTGAGAAACATAGTAGAACTTGGCTTAAAGCCCTTTGAACATATAATTACTCTCTAAAGTTTTAATCTACACAATAGCAACTTACAATAGCAGCATCATTCCAGCACATTGAGAGAAATGTTAAACTTTGCTTATTGGCAAGAATAGTCTACCACAGCTTAAAAGAGTTATACGTGTTTTAAATAACTTTGAAACATAAGCTGACTTCCCACATTTCATTCCAGTCTGCTTGGAACATGGGCAACTTGATAGTCAGCCTACAGTTAGAAAGTTTAGAGTGTGCAGTCAGGAAAAAAAGTGCAAGAGCTAATGACCTTGAATCAAAGAAGTATGCATAGTACAATGATTCAGAAGTTAATTTTCCAGAATCTTCCAATATTAGCCAGAATGGATCTAGCTAGTCTATTTCCTTTCCCTGCTTTTCAGTCACTCATCAGCAAGGTGTGCAACTTTCAGGGGTATTGATAAAAATTAAGCTGAGGGAAAAGGAAAATTCTCCTCTGCTAAATATGGGGATCTAAAACCCAGCTCTGGTAAACAATTGCAATGGTTGTCAACTGGGACAATCAAGGAGAAGTGGTACACCAGAATCACCCTAGGAGCCCTTTCAACCAACTCACTGGTTTTGTTCAGTTTGCAAACTCTGATTATACATATCAGTTTGAGCTGGGCTATATGATTAATCTAAAGTTCTCATTAAACCTGGCTAAAGTTAAATTATCACCATTTTTGGAAATCCTAAACATGGGAATGGGGAAGAGGAGAATGCCCTTCTACTCCAAATGCAAACTTTAAACATTTCATGTAAAACTTCTCTTCAGTATAAAATGATTAAATTGCACTTGCTTAATGCATTCAGCTCATTTACAAACATTTATGCGGCAGCCCAAAGCCCTGAAGTTACAATCTTGTTTAGTGACATTCTTGCTCATGAGCAGCTCACAGATGACTGGCAGGTCGGCTGGCTCTAAAAATAAAAGGAAGGGGGAAAGGGTTGAACGTACACAAGGACTAGAAAATAATGGGGCTGATTTGCAAGGGAGGATTATGGAAATCAGTATCTCCATCTCAAAGACACAACACTGTGAAGGATTCAAGTTTTCCTGAAACTCAAGTAAGAGAGCTACTCCAAAGTAGTTCACAAGTGAGAAGTGTACTTACAGCTTTTATCTCTTTAGTTTACTTCACTGTCAGTGATCACTTCACAGTGCCACAGTGCACTGAGGAGTTGTAAATGAAAAATAAACCGAGAGAAGTATGATAATTATAAGCTCAAGTTTAGTGATTCCAACGTTTATGCTAAAGCAAAACCCAAACCTCACATTTGGGAAACCAATCAGTGATTTAATTCATCAGCCATGAGCATTTCTTCAAAACTCACTATGTGCCAGGAATTAAACTTGTGGAGACTCAGGGATGAGACTGAACTGGGGACTGATCTGATGAAATGAGAGTTTTAAGAGATCACATGTCCAGTTAGCTGTGATATGTAGACTATGTTGGAGAAGGGAGGCACCAGAGGCACAGAAACCAGTTCAGAAGGGATGAGGGCTGGCTCAGACCGTAGGATTACAAAGAAATGGGTGGACGATGGAAACACTGTAAAGGAATAATCACCAAGAAGGACTTGATAAAGATTTATGATGTAACGTGGCATTATTCATAGAAATAGGAAAGATGGGAAAGGGAATCACTTAGAGATGAAGAGTTAGATTTTTGGGTTGGTTCAGAAACCCTGCAATTGAAGATGACGGTGGCTCATCCAAATGGTCACTGGATCAGTTTAATGAGGCGAATCCAAACTACATGTAATTTCTTTCCAATGGCACCTACCATAGTTTTCTCAGTGATTGTTTTGAAAGAAGCAATCTATTGGTTATGATTTTACACATTTACCTCCTGTTGATTAATACTAGTTAAGTATAACATCTATTACAGAAAGCTGAGATTTAACTGTGTCTTGGAAACCTTACTTTCTTCTGCAATGAACAGTTTTTATCTTATCAATATACACTCCACAGTTTCAAACTTTGCCCACATTAGCAACTTGTCAGGAGATTGGAGGTTCCACCTGTCTTGCAGAATGTCGAGTTGATCAGAGCCTGCCATTACTTTTAAGGGAGCTCACAGACACCAGTGTATTCAGCTGAATGTGGGTGTCTGCATTCTAGAAATGAACCTCCACAGACATGTTTTCTTGTAAACAGGCTACAGTTCCAGGACCTCCAGGCCTATACTTAGCCAGCATGCTCTATTTTAATCTCACTTCCTCTTCAAAATTGCTGTCATCCTGAAATGCCAAACATATCTGCTACAAATTACGTTAGTTTTTTCCAGTTCTTATGATGTTCAGTTACTCTTTATGATACATGAGAATAAGCAATAAGACTGCATTTGTTTTTTTAAGCACATGATGAATAAGGAGAAAACAAGGAGAACAGGAAATGGTATGTTTGATGCTCTATGTTTAGATGAGTTAATAAATTTGAGATTCAAATTTAAGGAACTTCACTGTACCAGCTATGTATGTAGCACAAAATCTGGCTGATCTAATTTTTATTAGTGGAAACACAAAACGTCTTTTTAAAATCCTTTCTTAAATATTTCCTCCCTCCAAAATATTAGCTATATGCCAAGGAGTCAAGAATCTCCTTGAAGGCTGGGCTGAACCCTTGGTTCTCACTATAGGACTTGGCATATGGGAAGGATCCAGGAACGACAGAAAGAGGAAAGGAATTAAATGCCTTGGTAATGGTCACAGCGAATTGGTAACATAGCTAAAATCTTACTAAACAAAGTCAGTTGTCTGGGAAACTATATCTATATCATCTCAGGACATGTTATGAGCATTTTGATTTTTTCTTTTTAAATATTTGCTAGGAGCTACCTTTCCTTCTCATTTACCTCTTTCTCTTAAAAAACTTAGGAAAAAAACAAACCAACAACTAACTAAACAAACCAGTAAAAATCCAACATGGGATTGATTTGCTTCAAATTACAATGTGTCTGTGTAGCTGATTACCATGCAATCATAAAAAAAGCACTTTATGATGCACATGTAAATTATAAACTCTGCAGAGAGCAATTACATTTTTGAAAAAGAAAGATATAGAAACTTTAAAATACATGTCCTTCTTTATATGAAGAGAAATACCAAAATCTAAACAGCGATTATCTCTGAACAATGGGATTATGGGGGATTTTAAAAGTTTTGCTTCTCTGTATTTTAATTTTTTCTGTATAACAAACTAAGAAAAAATCCAAAAATTTCACTGCTTTCAAGTTAACAAATTATTACTGCCTGCTATTAGATTTCTTTTTCTCAACATTTCTGATTTTCTTGCTATGTTTTTGAAAATAAGAACTGCACATTTACAAAAAGATGTTAAAGGTGAAGCCAAATTGTGAATGTGGAGGATGGTATCTAAACAGGAGTGGCCACAGTCAAAATTCTGGAAGAATGTATGGCTTGGTCAGATCTGGCCCTCTAGGAAAAGGGAAGATCCATCACATGGCCACTGTTATATCCAAGTGTCACGCTAATAATTTCTATGAAATATGTCTAATTCTCAGTGCATTCTTGAAGGGTTGGAGTTAGCATCCCCATGAATTATATAATAATGCAGACTCAAAAGGAATGTACTTAAAGCCGTATGACTGTTTAATATAAAGTTGCTGCACTGGAGCTGACAAGTTTTAGTGAGTCCAAAGCAAGGGAGCAGATTTGAACCAGGTGGAGATGGAGAGATGCTGAGAAAGGCCAATGTTTCACTGTAATATTCCCCCTTAATCAATATTTGGTCTAACACCGCGAGGCCAATGGCTGGTCCTTCAGCAGGTGGGGCACAATTCACATGAACACAGCAGATGGGAGAGCAGTGCATTTGGTATGGTGGAAAGGGGCACTGGGTTTATCCTGAGGACAGAGCGACGTGTGAGGAGACAGTGTGAAAGAAAGGGGGCGGCAGGTGGTGCTTGTAGTTAGCTGGAGAGCTTGTGAGAAATCCACAGCCTGTCTGAGTTATCCAAGGCTGACAGTGAGACATGGTGGCGGGTGGCAACGTGAATCCTCTTTGTAACTGTCTGTCAGGTAGAGGTGAGTGGAGGCAATAAAGTCACACCAAAATGCCAGAGGCTGGGCAGTCAGCTAGGCTTATTAGCTAAGTAAGTCACTCCTGGTTCATCAGCCTCATTTTGTTACTAAATCAAATTCCCTTGCCTCCACCTAAGAATTTTAACTCAAAGTCTCCTGCACCAGGCCCAGGAATCTGCACTTCAAGTGCACCTCTCAGATTGTCAGATATAGTCCTCGCTCTGAAAGATCTCATGCCCTGCATGAGGCATCAACATGGAAAAGGGGAGAGAGCAGAAATATTAAGTACACATCTCGTAATTTCTTTCTTCCTGTTTCTCTATTCCCATGCAATACATTCACAGATAATTTAGGAATTATTTCATAAATAGTACAATTTAATCTGTATGCAATTCCTTCTGCAGTGAGGTCACAATCACACTTAGAAAATGAAGTTTAAACAACACCACATTCAAACTAAGAAAAATAAATAACTTGCACTCACAACGTAAAATTAAGTTTCCCCAAAATACCATGATTTATGATTTATGATATGGACAGCAGAGTCTGAGAAATCAAATGTGGACTATTTCCATTCTCCCACTGAAAACATGTTTTAGGAGCAATGATTATTTAATATGCATGCATATTTGTTAACAGCCATTCATGCAGCGACCCTGTGCATCCAGAGGTTGGCATGGGAGTATTTTACAGCAAAGTAGGAGAGCAGGAGATGTACATCACTCTCAGCATAGGAGCTGCACAATGCCACAGTGCAGGCACATGTTCTTATACATCTGGATAAGGAAAACACTAGGTTTGCACTTTATCTTTTGGGCAACCCCTCTGCCACCTGGCATTTCTGGGATAATAGCATCATATTAATAAAAACACTGCATTTTTTCTTTGTGGCAAAGATGTGTTACTTGATTGTGTGACCATTCTGTGCTAACATCCTTATCCTTTGAGATGATCTGAATCCAGCTGAAATTACAGCGCTCATTTCATCATGAATTTTTGAAATTCAACTGCTTCCTGATTCACTTTATATAAAGTTCTACCCACACTCTCCTCTCTTAGTATGTAGTCTGTTTCACATTTAAGTTTACAAGAAGTTTAAGAGCTTTGATGGTTCCATATTTATTAAGTGAAGATCAAAGGCCCTCTTTGCTTTTTTTAAGTCTTTTACATCCGCAAGGAATGACATAACATTTTAGATGACAGCTTTCTTTCCACCAAAGAATTCAGCACGAGAATGGCTTCATTTTCAAGCATTTTTTTCTCTCCAAGCCTAAACCAAGCCTAAAAAGAAATCTAATAGCAGGCAGTAATAATTTATTAACTTGAAAGCAGTGAAAGTTTTGGATTTTTTCTGCCATCACACATAGAATTTTGTGTTATATTCCAAGAACACCAAGGAATTTAACATACTATTCTTTACTGACACTGGATGCTTTGTCCCTTGTCTTTCCACAAAAGCTTTTGCATAGTAAGATGGGCTTCAGGGCTTATAAAAAGCTGTGAGTCAAAGGTTGTTATCTTCCAAAGTAGATCTTGTAGAGAGGATGGCTTTTTGTTGTCTTGTGTTGTTTCTGTGTGACAAAGGACCATCAAAAAATCTAAAAGATGGATCCTATATAAAAAGAAGTATGGAACAAATGATTACTGTCTCAAATACATAAAGACCTAAAATATCAGTAAGAAAAGGACAAAGAACCTGGATATTTTGCTTTGAATATGCACAGCTCAGAGAACCCAACTGATCAATAAATGTGAAAGGATACTCTAACTCATCCATTATCAGGAAAATAGAAAGTAAAGCAGTACAATACTGTTTCACACAGACCGTAACAGCAGAAATTCTGAAGTGTAACAATACTGCATGTACGCCAGGATGTAGAGAAGCAGGAATTTGAGTAAAGTGCCAATGGCACTATAAGTTGGTGCTAAAATCTTGTAGCACAGTTGGCAATAAATTTGAAAATGTACATTGACCATGACTCAGCAATCTATTTCTAGGAATATATCCTAGAGAATCTGCATTTATCCACAGAGAGATGCATACAGCATTGGTTGTAATAGTAACAGCTTCTTGTAATAAACACTGAGAATAAGACAAATATCCATCAGGTAAGGGAGAAATAAATGGTATTATTAAATGATGGAATCTATGCCACAATTTAAGATATAGGTATACCTGGGAGATACTGCAAGACAACTGCTGTGAAGTAAACATCTCAATGAAGCAAACATCGCAATTTTTTGGTTTCCCAGTGCATACAAAAGTTACATTGACACTATACTGTAACTACTGAGTGTGCAATAGCATTATGTCTAAAAAAAAGTACATACCTTAATTAAAAAGTACTTTATCGCTAAAACATGCTAACCATCATGAGCTTTCAGTGAATTGTAATCACTGATCACAGATCATCCTAACAAATACAATAATGAAAAAGTATGAAATATTGAGAGAATTACCAAAATGTGACACAGAGACACAAAATGAGCAAATGCCTTTGGAAAAATGGCACTGATAAACTTGATCAATGCAGGATTAAAACAAACCTTCAGATTGTTGGAAATGCAGTATCTGTGAAGGCAATATGAGAGAAAGCCTGTAGTTAAGATATCTATATGTATTGATACAGGTGAAAGAATGACTGAAAAAGCAAATTACAGAGCATTATCTATGTTTATATTACTGTTTATATATATAGATTTAAAACTATACAAATCAATATTATATAGTATTAAATATATGTGTACAGCAAAAGTAAAAAATCATGGAATAAACTCTAAATTCCTGACTATTGTTGCTTCTAGGGAAGAAAAAAGAAAAAGAGGGAATGGGACTGTAAAGGTTCATAGGAGACTTCAACTTTGTAAGCACTGTTTTGATTTTTTGTTAGAAGATGAGGCAAATAAAACAAAATGTTAATGGATTTCACTTTTGAGTGGAGAGTACACTGGTTTTTTTCCTATCATACTTTGAATTTCTCTGTATTTCTTTTTAGTTTAAAGAAATGGCATATTTACAAGTAATAGCAGGGGATATCTGGAAAAAAAGTACAGGTTCTAATGGCAATTACTTTAGTCTGTGAGGATGCATCTGGTGGGTCTAGCCACTCTGCAGAGCTAGTTTCCTAAAATGTAATGGTGACACTTACCAAGTATTCTAAGAACTATTCATTGTAATGATCCAAAGATAACTACAAGAACTGAATATATTTGTCTCAGAAAACTGAATGAAGTTGGGGAAAGGCATATGTTAGAGAAATTAAGATGTGAAAATTGGTAAGTTTCCTACATATTTTCTTTGATAACAGTAATGGTTCCTACATTTACAATCTTAAGTAACTTACTGATGGATTCTAAGTTCCTGAAAATTCAAAGTGAACAACCTTCCCAAAAACTATTAAACATGTCAAATTACCTTGCTTTAAGCAACTTGTAAAGCAATTACTTTAAACTTGACTGAAATGTGCACAAATAAAAATAGTATATTCCTTTAGGATTGTCACAAACTCCCACATGTACAGGCAGATAACTTTAATGAGTAAAGTCACTGTAGGTAAAAATGAATAAATAAAACTATACAACCCATTTAATCTTTGATTTTACAATCTTGGTAGACATGGGAAGAGAGTAATGTTTCTCTAAGATCAGTAGTGCAAGTATCATAGTAAGTGGTGACTGACACTAGGTTTCAACACTGGAGTTGGGAGCAAGGGATGTGGGGTCGATGGTCCCTAAAATCTCCATGAGGAACACAGTTCCTGTCTTAAAAGACACACAGCTGCTAGTCAGGCTCAGCTAACAGTGTTGTGACATCAGCCAATTTTTCAATGTAAACTGAAATCCACTCACAGGAATATTATGCACCTACAAAAAGAATACAGAAGCTCTTAACATACGATATAGAGCAATCTCCACGGTTCATTGTTAAAAAAAGCAAGGTGCAAAACAGTGTCTGTAAGATAGTTTAATGTCTATCATGATGGAAAGGGGGAGCCATTTTTTCCCCTTATGTTTTCACAAAGAAAAAAAGATAATAAGCCCAAACTAATAAATATGGTTGCCTTAAGGGTGGGGTGAATGGAAGAATTGAATAGGGCAGTGAGAGGGAATAGGAATGAAAGCCAGACTTCTGTGACTCCACCTGGTTTTACAGTTTTAGAATTATGTAAATGTTTTATCTAAGAAAAACATAAAATTACATCAGAAAGAGAAGAAACAAAATCTCTAAAACAAATGAACTGAAATGAATTCTGAGCAGGGTGACATGGGGTGTGAGAGTCTCCGGTGCATTTGCCTGATGAAGCCCAGGTACCTGTGGGGAAGCTCACCACTTACACCACTGCACTTTGTGCAGTCAGCCCTCCCAGTCAAGGGAGGGGCCTGATGAAGAAACACCCTATGCAGTGAATGAGAAAGCACAAACCACGACAAAGCTAAACATGCTATGTCAGTTTAGTCCTTAGCCATAAGTAGTGGATTGTTGAAGGAAAAGCAATATCATGAAAGAGAAAACAAGATATACAATGTGATATGATAGAATAAAGACAATTCTCTAACGAGACCAATAGAAAAGTTTTAATTCGCAATCTTATAGAGGAGATTACAATTATTAAGTAAGCGCAAACTGATATGAAAGAAATTATAAAAAGTTGGATATTAAAAATGATGACCAAAACAAATAATCTGACCAATAGGGAAACAGAGAAAATTTAAAGAAGAAGCAACAATGGCTAATAAACCAGTGAAAAATAGTTTAATCTTACAGCTAATCAAGGAAATGTAAATTAAAACAATGTATTTTTTACCCCTCAGACTGGCAAAAGTAACATTACTATTTAAATAATTGTCTTAGTTCAGGCTGCAACAATTTACAACAGGCTGGGGGGCTTAAACACACTTAATTACTCACAGTTGTAGAAGCTGCAAGTCTGTGATCAGATTGGGGTCTTGGTTGGGGCCCTCCCCTCTTCCCACTTTAAGATTGGCCCTCTTACGTTCTGACATAGTGGAGAGCAGAGATAAATCAAGCTCTCTCCTGTCTCTTCTTATAGGGGCAACTAATCCCACTCATGAGGGTATCACCCTCATGACCGAAGTATCTCTCAACTGCCTCACTTCCTTATCACCACACTGGGGTTTAGGATTTCAACATATGAATTTAGGAGGCAGGACACAAACGTTTAGCCCTTGACAGTAATCTAATGCTGTATACACAAATCACTCTGAAAGGGTCTTTAAACAATCATGTATTATCTCCAGTTGTTTCTGTGCTTTAGGAATCAGTCCTCATTTGGTTGGCAGTTCCAAATTTGGGGAATCTCATTCTCATGAAGCTACAGTCATGGAAGCCTGGCTGGGCCCAGGGGATCCACTTGAATGGATGGAGACTTGGTGCTGGAGGTGGAGGGAGGCCTTGGTTCCTCAGCACAGACCCGCTTGAGTGGCCTTATGGCATGGCAACTGACTTCCTCCAGAATGAGCAGTCCAAGAGAGCAAGGACTTTCATGACCACACCTCAGAAATACAGTCACTTTCACCATGTTCTACTGGACGCACAGGACTGCTCTAATTTGTGTGGGACAACAGATTTGATATTCAGCAAGGATCCTTAGAGGCTGGCTACCACATTTGCAATATTTAGTTTTGGCAAAAATGGGAGGAAGTGGGTGCCCTTTTACACTATTGCTGGGTGTGTAATTTGGTTAACTTCATTTAGAAGATGATTTGACAGTGGACAGTAAGATTTAAAATGTACAAATCTTTGCATATATTCTGAGTGAAGGAAATATGTATAAGGATGTTCACTGCAGTAGTGTTTCCAATAACAAAAAAGGGAAAAACCTAAATATCTGCAAATAAAGGAATGGATCAATGTGCAGCAGTTAAGAAGAAATTGGCAGATCTATGACTGACCAGGGAAAGATTTCTAAGATACATTGTTAAGAAACAAGCAGAATGAAAATACTTTCATTTGTATAAAAAAGAAAATCAAATACACCAAAACTTACTTGTGTGTGTATACATATGTGAATATAAAAATCTCCAAGAAAGTTCTGGAAAAACACATGAAAAACTTTGGCACTTGTGAAAACGGTGTGATGTGGGGAGTGGAGGCAGCACTTCTACAATATTCTATCTTGTTTGAATTTTTAACAAAAATGGCTTTAATAATTTTAATATTTCAAATCAGAAAATACAGACTTTTGAGTGACAACCCTAAGTGCCTCTTACAGTAAAGAATATGGGCTTTAGTAGTTAGACTTTATTTTAGCTCTTCAGAGTCCCTTTCTGGCTTACTCATGGTTCTAGCTGCTGCTACAATTTTGCTCATCTCAGAGCAAATCTTTACCAAATTAGGAAAGACAGTGGGGCCTCACCTTCTGACTGTTTTCACATGTGGTGTAGTGAACAGCAAAAGGCTGTTATACACACGGCATTCAAATATTGCTCTAGCTTCTCAGCTTAATCATCTATTGTTGGTAAGATAACCTACCTATTAATGAACTGCCACTATGATCAAATGAGACACTGAAGTATTGGCACTTATTAGATATGAAGGTGGCCATTATTAGTTGAGATCCATTCTAAATTTCTTATCAGAGATGAAGCACTGTTTTGGTCAATATAGAGAAGTGACTGAATACATGCTCAGTGGAATATAACCAGACATGGCTTGTGTTATTTTATTCTTCTTCTTCCCCAAGAGCATGCAAGGAAGGAATACCACCACATGGATTGGAGCTATTAGCTTTTAAGAGTGTATTCATTCAGATTATAAAATCAAAATACAATTTATTTTGTTTTAGAGCAAAAAAATTTTTTTAAATTATTTCACAAAGCATCCATATCTAGAGTAATCTTCATATTATAGTAAATTTATTCTCCAGAAAAGCTTAACTAGTTAGAAAAAAATCATTGGTTCTAATATCAATTTTAATACCTCAACTTAACATTACCATCAAATTATCTATATTCACGAACACCTAGTAAAACAGCAACCCACACAACAGATCTGTAATTATGTAACCCTGCAACTTGGTAGAAAGACAGACTGAGATGTGTGTCTTGCCTACATTCCTAATCCACTGAATTGTTTGAACAGGTCATTTACCTTCTCTGGGTTTGCATTTCCTCGGTGAAAAATGAGGAGTCTGGGTTAAATTAGCTCTAACAACCCCTTCTATTCCACAAGTCCATGATAAAGTGTTCTCTAACCCGCCCTTAACCTGAAACACTTTTTTCCCTTGTAAATTGATGAAAACATGAGATGTAGCTTCTCATTCATATTAGGAATGTGACTTCTGTCAACGGACTTAACTTTAAAAAACACTGCAACAAACAGAACATTGTAAAATTCATCATGATGGGATCTGACCTGAAACCAAGGTATAAATCCTTTTCAAAGAATGAGCAACGGCATCAGAGGTCATCAATCAGCGTGTCTCAGAATGTGGTGCCGTTACTGCCTCAGTGCTTCTGCATGCTTTCTAGAAACCACGGGCCATGTGCTCTTAAATGAGATCCTAAATGCTTGCTACATGGAGAGATCCTAACATCAGTGCCAGCTTTTGAGGAGTGTGCTATCAGCCCTTTGCCTATGTCACTTTTGCCTTACCATTTACTGTCACTTAGCTTTACACATCATTGAGAATTGTTTTATCCCATACCTTCTGGACTATTTCCAAATTTTTCTGTATAATCAAATACCTATTAACGTGTGTTGGGTACCCTTGGGGTTGAAACTCTCATGGAACACATTTAAGGAAAGTGTACAACTACTTTTCAACAGTTCAACTCTGTAAAAACAGGTCATTTGAACTTTAATCACTTGTCTGCTTAAAGCCACAGAAGGAAGAGAATATGTTTTTCACAGATACAGTACATTAGTAGAGTTCCCACATTTTTATTACCATCTGTTTTTAAAAACTGCTTTTGATCTTTAGGTTTTGTCCTAAGGGTTAAGAGGGCCAGTTCACTTGATCATCAAAATGCTCACATGGTAATACCAGATACCTCAAGACAGTAATAGTCATCTAATTTTATGTAATTAGTCACTATGCTATGTGGCCAAATACAAATGCTATAATTAACTCAAGAGCCTGAGAATTCCAGAAAACTTTCTAATATTCAAGACATATTAATAACTTTAGAAGCACCAACAACTTTAGCAAGAAAGTGATCCTCAGCAAAGTTTGACTATAGTTAAAAAGCAAATCTAAGACCTTTGTTTCAGGATCTCAGTGCATATTTTGTAATGCCTATAAATGTTCCACCAAGTTACACAGAGTGAGAACCACTAAGAATGTACTTTTCTTCTATTAAGAGAACTCACTTGGTAGAACAAACAAAGGCACTTAGAGGACAGGGGTTGTCTTTTTCACCACTGCCTTTTACAGTGCTATCACAGTGCTTTTGTACACAAACACTCAATTAATTTCACTAAATTTAATTGGAGAAGTTATATGGAACACATACAAAAACTTGATAAAACATATAAATACTGTATAACTCAGTTACATACTTCCAAAGTTAAAAATAGATATTTTATACAATGAGGTAGATAAAAATACTCAAAAAGTAAAACATATCCTGAAGTGTCCATAAATTATGGATTTATAATGTATTTTTCAATTTATGCAATAGTGAATGTTCTCATAATTAATCTAGTCAAGCATTTTTCAATGTTTAACATACTTATTAGAGACTTTTATTTAGCCAAAGTAACCACTAAAAAGATAAGGCAAAATAATTAATTTTATTTCTTAAATGCCTATGTATTTACAATCATAAAAATTTTCATGCATTATAACTTAATCCTACATCTTCACATTTATTAAAAATTAAAAATTGTAAGAAATCTAATTCAATGACTTACAAAGAAATGAATGACTGATCAGAAAATGCCAGATTACTATCATAAGCTTAAGATTTTGTCATAATCATGAGCAACATTTTATCACGAATATCTTCATTTTACTTTTAAAACTATACTTACAGTTTTTAGATTAAAATCTCACACTGGGGCAATAAGACTACTCCAAATTATAGTCACATATGGAAGGGAGCTTTTAGCTCCAGGTTTCATTATGGTCCATAGTGTAAAGACATTATTTTCTTGAGGGTTACATGATGGATAGCCAGCACAAGAAATATGCTAGCAGGGGTAGAAAACTGTCAACTAAGCATGCACGGAACCAACAGACCACTTTAGAACATCGTAAGTCCTTGATTATTGTCAGCTTTTCTATAATGTTCAGGTTCTCAAAGGTCACTGAATTTTATAATTATCTCCAAACAATTTTCTTCATGGTCATTTAAGCTTTGCCTGAACAGCTGGGTATGTTGCCAAGCAACTGCACCATCTCCTCTGCTTAATTCTGCTTCCAAAATAACTTCAGTGGCACCAGAAAAATCATGATAGGAGCGAAGAGTTTTATCTGTTTAAGGAAAGGAAAAAGAAATGAACACTTTGCTTTTGGTGACTTAAGGAACCTAATGAAATACTTTTGGAATGCATTTTATATACCTACTTGTAGGTAAAAATCAACTTTTAAAAATAAACACAAATTACTCTTTATAAGAAATATGTCTTTTGAGATAAAGAAATGATTTTCTTTCATTTGTTTCATAATAAAAAATGTAGCCCTTCTACTATTAGAATGAGGTTATACAGGTTTGAATTTCAGTTTTTTTTTTTTACTCTATTAATATGAATCACTCCTGGGTATGAAAAACTCAGAACTACATCTCAAGTACAATTACTCTTCAGCGTGTTAAATACACACTTCATGATTAATCCTCCAGTCAAATGCTCACCGCCTGCCAGTTCTACTTGTGCTGTATCCGATCGCAATTTCCACTGTACTGTTCCAGTATGAAAGGTTTGACTACTTGCTTTAATGGAAATGCTATCTACTTTTAGGCCAACTGATCCACACTCAAACTTCCAGGAAATAGAAGCACAAGATGATCCTTCCTTTCGAGTTAAATACACCTGCAAAGTAGAAGGGAAAAAGGAAATTGTCAAAAATAATAGTGTAGAAAACAGTCAAAAGTTTTATTGTCACAGGGTACTATGTACAAGTGGTTACAGCTTTTCCTATAGCATCTTTTGCTCTAGAAGTATTATTATTAGAATCCAGGAGCCCCAGTAAGTACAGCCCTAAATGGTTGCATGCTAACCAGTTTGTAACTTACGTTCTCTTTTAAATTTAAATGAGCTTTATGAAGCATCCTGGTGATAATGAAGAATCCTTTTAAATGCAACTATTCCTTAATTTATCTTTTTTTCTAAGTCTGGATTTTCAGAAAAGCTTTCCTAGAGATGGGTCATATCCTCTAAATCAAGAAAATGTCAGTCGTTGCTAACTAATGTTAAAAAGGTACTATCCACGTTTGCCTCTCTCAACTCCCACTCCTTCCCCATTAGTGCCCCTTACCACTTTAAATGTATACTTTTTAAGGCATCCAAGGTTACTGGCTGCTTCCAGCTCATCTCCTCTCAGTTTCAGCTACACTCTTCAGGATGTTGACGTGAAAACTGACACACACAGCCTTGGTCTTTCACAGTTAACTCCATTCACCCAGACCCAAACCCCAAATCTACTCTTTATAATCATTTATCCCCAACGTCCATAGTTCCACAATAATCTGTACACTTCTTTGAAGTAAGTCTTGAAAAAAACCCTTCTCTCATTTATATTGCACTTACCACTATAGTCATGATTTCACACTCATTTTTTGCAACTGCCTAATTAATGTTTTTAAAACCCCACTTCCTTCACATCATTTGTCTGCTTTGTAATACACAGCAAGGACTTGGTCCTTGCACTAAATCCAAACTCTTAGCTTTCGTGGTTCTCCAGAATTTCATCCCACCTTGAACTGCCAACATTCCTTTATCCAAATGTAACTTACTTTATTGCAGGTGTGCTTGTATGATCTAACTTAACCAAACTCTCTGGGGGGCACAGGTTCTACTCCCATAGGAGGGTTTAATAAATAGTATTCATGTATTAAACATCTGCACACGCACACATCCTTTTAGAAACATCTACTTCTCAGGAGCAAATAATTGGAAATACTTAAAATAAATCTGTCATGGTAATGTCCTACTCCATATCTTTACTCATCAAGTAAAAAAATCAATCACTGCTAGCATTCTATTGATATTCTATTTTGCAACCTATAGATATTTTCCTTCCAGGTTAAATATGTCAGTTAATTTGTAAGTTTTTGGAATCAGTGAGCTGGAGATTATAAAACAACAAAACAACCATTCTCCAAGGAAACGATTTGAACTCTTTTATGCACATTTAATCTAATAAGTATAAGCAGCTACTGTTCTGGATGACAAACCTAGGTGTATAAAGGTGTGGACTGTTCTGCTCAAGTTCAGGGCAACCTCATTATAACATATTCTAATGATCACATTTTCCTACTGTGTGTTTGTATACGTATACCAGTTGGTAAGGAGAACCTGGGCTTAGGACTGCACTAATTCTCTCTGGGAGTCATTAGTTTCACCTATCCTCAACTACTGGCCATCTAGGGATTGCCCGTAACTTAATTATCCCTTCAAAGTTGTAGCTAGTAAGTGGGATGATGTGGAAAAGATGGGCCAAACAGTGGGGTTTCTAGAAAGTGTTTGGAAGGAATGAAGAGACTGGTGAAAAGTAATCTTAAGATGGAAAAATATACATTTAATATATGCTTCAGTATATACTTCAGTGTCTTGTGTATTTTCAGATGTCTCCCCCAAAAATGTGGGTATAAAATATGATAGGCTTAAGTCAGGTTTATTTCAAATTTCTAGCTTACCCCAAGACTTGTCTTAATTATACCACGTGGGTCTCGGACAGAACTTGGTCACAGAAGGTTTATAATAGCTGTTGAGTACATCTGAGAGAACTGTTTACTCTTAAGACTTACATTTTCAGTTCTAAAGGCATCCGTTTTTAAGACTCTTAAAAGTTAAAGGATAAGATGGAATTTGTCACTGAATTCTTAAATGTTTAAATAGATTGAAAATATTGTGAGAAAATAAAAGGTTTCTTAGACTACAGAAATATATGGAGATAAAACAGACCATATTTATATTGAAAATTCATGTCATTTTTTCCACACAATATACTCCATTCTTAGTGTTTTAACCAACTTATTTTAACTCAGCATTTTTAGAGGTGGTAGAAAGTTACCAAGAATCTTTACTTAGCTTGATAATTTGAAATGTACTAAAAACAAAAGGATTTATGTAAACCTTAATTGTGGTTCTACCTATGTATAATACCAACAGAACCTGTACTTAAAATTTATTTAGAAGAAAAAATTATTTGTTAAGCTCTGAAATATTCAATTGTTTGGTCTAGAGAGAAAAAAAGTCCTTTCGTAACTGTTGGTTGTTCCTAACATCTTAGACAAATTTTTGCCTGTTGGCTTTTTAAATTCATAGGTGTCATTTACTGTGTGCAGTTCTACATGCTAGGCTTAGCATTTTATGGGACTACTAAGAGGTGAGTGCTACTTCACTTTAGCAGTGACAGTAAACAGAAGTCATGGAGTTTTTCCTCCTACAGAGTGAAATCTGTATAGCATCCACCCCCTTCCACTAGTGAAAAACCCTTGCCTCTCTGTAGCATCTGTAAGGAGACGATGTGCAGGCACTTCCCAACCTATGGTTGGAAACCAGATCAGTTTCTCTATGCCTTAAGGATTATGTTGTACTGAACACAATGTACACAAATGAGACTTGTCCTTCGGGTTGTGGCTGTAACCATTATATTCAGGACAATACTTTCCATGTCAGCTTCCTTATGTATTTCACATTCAACAGAAGATGTGCACTCAAAGATTTTCTGATTATGACATGCCAGGGGGGCCTGCCTGCTGCTATGGTTTTCTGTAGGTCTGGTTTCTAACTGCACTGTGTGACGCTGCTCTTTAGTATGCTCTTAAAAGTATCCTGCTTAGGCTGCTAAGATAAAACTCTTAAGTTCACTGTACAGCAGGCAACTTAGCAGCCATTCCTACAAATACCCAGCAGAGCAGTTATATTTCAAGAGATTTTAATTTAATGTTAGTGAACTGTTATTGCTCATTATTTTTCATTATTCCATTTTATCACTGTAATCAAACACGAATCACTGTCAGTTTCCACTGTATTTACATCTCTCTATACTATGCATTTGTAGCCTCTGGATGATTAATGGGATCAATGCCTTCCCTTGCCTGGACTCTTGCATGGTTTCCTATTATTCACAAAGTATTCACAGTCCCTGGGACTTGACAACTCTTTAAGCTCATTTCCCACTATTCTCCCCTGTATTTCCTACTACTCACTCTTTCCTGAATATACCATGTTTCTTGCCTCAGAAAACCCTCCCCTTCCATATCCTGGCCCCACACTGAGAAACTTCCTCTGCCTCCCCTGCCAAAAGCCCACTCAGAACTTATTCTGCAAGGCTGTCTCTGACTAAAGAAGGGACAGTGGCTCTTCTCTCCCTTAATACCACATGCAGAACCATAGTCTCCTAGCCTTATTAATATCAACAACTGGCCCATGCCTTTCCCCTATGCTGGCCTATGCTCTCCTTGAGGCTTGACTCTTCGTTCACCATCACATCCTCACAGCCAAGTACAATATCTGACAACATGCATGTTTGCTGAATGACTAGATGAATCAATTCCTGACATAATACTATGCAACAGAAAGTGCTGAAATGACTCCAGGGACAAAGAGAATGATAAAACTGCTCAAAAATATCTAAGAACATCCATGAAGACAGTCTATGGTGTTTTACATAGCTCTAGGGGATGTGAAACATGCCACGGACACTCAATCATTCTAACATTCACCCATCTTCACTAAATACTTATTATGTACCTGGCATTATACTAGAGACATTAACACCGAGAGCAAAAAAGTGACCAGAAAAAGGCAAAGTTACCTAACAGGAAAGAGACAGATTTATTCTCATATCTATTTGCTGAATAAATGTCAGGAAGGAGAGGTACATGGTGCAGTGAGTTAATAAAGGGGGAAATGAATCCAGTTAGCTGGGACTGGAGGGAGTGAGGATTGCCAAGTTCTAAGGAGTTAATCTAACATAAAGATAAAGAGCTTCTGTGAAGAGTGTGGAAGGGCAGTACAGCTGCAAATGCAGAGAGCACCAGGGCAAGGGGAGGCCAGAGAGGAAGGCAGGGGCCAGACTCACAACACCTGAGCTATTTCTTACCCTAAGAGCACTCAGTAACGACAGGGGTTTGAAAACATTCTTCTGGGTACCGTATGGAGAACATCTTTGAAGGGGCCAGGGCAGATGCAGGGAGAAAACAGGATGCTATTAACACCACTTTTATCAAGGTGTTACCACTTGCCTCCTAAAAAGTATACTAATATTCATTTAGTTATTTATAATCCTTTCAAATCCAGACATTACTGAACAATGTTTATTTGCCAAGTAGGCAATTAGTAGGTCTCTCTGCTCCCAGGAGGCTACCTTTTTCGGAGGGTAAGAATCTGTTCTAAGTATCTGAGAGCAGGCTGCATGTGATCTGTCATAATTCCAGTTGGAAATTACTGAGGGAAAGTGTGGTGGGAAACAGGCTTCTTCTGTTTAGTGGAGCTACAGAATCCCTAACTGAAGACATGCTAGTACAGAACTAAAAATACTGATTTAGGTGGAATATTCAAGTTTTAACAGCAATATATTACTTCTGACTTACAAGTCTCTATGAATGTAGTTAAGATTCTAGTATTTTTCTTCATTTGGTACTAAATACTGAAACGGATTCATCAACTTTTAAACATGGTGCCTTTCATTAAAGTATATTAAAGAATAATGGAAGCACAGAGAGCCTCTAACAAAAGGAAGCCCAGGAAGACAACACCAAGGCATATAATAATTAAAATGGCAAAGATTAAGGATGAGGAGGAAGTACTGAAAGCAGCCAGAGAGAGAAAAAGATTTCATATAAGGGAAATCCCATCAGGCTATCAGCAGAAACTCTTCAGGCCAGAAGCGAGTGGCATGAAATATTTAATGTACTGAAACAGAAGGATCTTCAAGAATCCTCTACTCAGCAAGATCATTAAAATTTGAAGAAGGGATTAAACAATTTCCAGATAAATGAAGGATCAAAGAATTTATAACAACTAAATCAGCATTACAGGATATGTTAAAAGGACTGTGGTAGATGGACATGTTCCTAAAGCTAAATAGCTTTCACCAGTGAAATTAAACCCACAGTAAAGGGAGTAAACCAATTAATTACAAGCAAGTACAAAATTAAAACAAAAGTAGCAAAACCAGCTATACACAAAATCAATCAAGGATACACAAAGAGCGCAGATTATGACATCTAATACATAAAGTGTGGAGAAGGAAGAGGAAGAAAAAAGTACTTTTATATTGTGTTTGAAACAGAGCAATCAGCAACTTAATACAGATTGTTATATAGTCAGGAAACTACCCTTGACCTTTGTTAACCATAAACCAAAAGCCTATAATAGAGACACAAAAAATGAAAAAAGAGAATTCCAATAATAACACTAAAGAAAACCATCAAATAACAAGAGAATAGTATAAGAGAGGAAGAAAGGAATAGAGAGGAGCTATAAAAACAAAATAATCAATAAAATGAAAATAAGTTCATACCTATTAATAATTACCTTAAATGTAAATAGACTGAATACACCAATCAAAAACACAGAGTGGCAGAATGGATAAAGAAACAAGACCCATCCTACAGGAGACTCATTTCAGACCCAAAGACATACACAGACTGAAAGTGAAGGGATGGAAGAAGATATTACATGCAAACAACATGGAGAAAAAAGCAGGAGTAGCAGTACTTATATCAGACAAAACAGATATGTAAACAAAGAAAGCAACAAGAAGGACATTACATAATGATAAAGGGATCAGTCCCAAGAGGATATAACCATTATAAATATCTATCCACCCAACATAGGAGCACCTGAATATGTAAAACAAATACTAACAGAATTAAAAGGGGAAAGTAGATTACAACACATTTATTTTAAGAGACTTTTAACACACCACTCACATCAATAGACAGATCAACCAGACAGAAAACAAATAGAGAAACAGAGGCACTGAACAATACATTAGATCAGATAGACTTAACAGATATATACAGAACATTCCACCCAAAAGCAGCAGGATATGCATTTTTCTCAAGTGTACATGGAACATTCTCCAGAACAGATCACATACAAGGTCACAGAAACAGCCACAATAAAGTAAAAAAGACTGAAATTGTATCAAGCAGCCCCTCAGATCACGATGGTATGAAACTAGAAATAAATTACACAAAGAAAACAAAAAAGCCTAAAAACACCTGGAGGCTAAACAACATGCTTCTAAACAATCAGTGCATCAGTGACCAAATTAAAACAGAAATCAAGCAATACATGGAGACAAATGAAAACAACAACTTGACAGCCAAAAACCTGTGGGATGCAGCTAAGGTGGTTCTAAAAGGAAAGTACATAGAAATACAGGCTTACCTCATAAAACAAGAACAATCCTAAACAGTCTAAACTCACAATTGAAGAAACTAAAAAAAGAACAACAACAAAAAAACCCAAAGCTAGTGGAAGGAGGGACATAATAAAGATCAGAGAAGAAATAAATAATATAGAGAAGGATAAAATAACAGAAAAAACTAACAAAACTAAGAGCTGGTTTGAGAAAATAAAAGATAAACACCTAGCCAGGCTTATCAAGAAAAAAAGAGAGAGTATACAAATAAACAAAATCAGAAAACAATGGATACAACAGAAATACACAAAAAATTATTAGGTAATACTATGAAAAATTATATACCAATAAACTGGACAACCAAGGAGAAAGGGACAAATTCCTAGAAAAGTACAACCTCCCAAAATTGACCAAGAAACAGAAAATCTGACCAGACCAATTACCAACAATGAAATTGAATTGGTAATCAGAAAATTCCCAACAAACAAAATTCCAGGACCAGACTGCTTTACAGCTGAATTCTACGAAACACTTAAAGAAGAGCTAATACACATCCTTCTTAAAGTAGTCCAAAAACAAGAAGAGGAGGGAATACTTCCAAAACTCACTCCATGAGGCCAGCATCACTCTAATATCAAGACGAGACAAAGACACTACAAAAAAAGAAAATTACAGATCTCTTAGGTCTTGCAGCAGCTGGGACAATGACCAGGCCATGGATCTTTCTTCATCCCATAGATGCAAAAATCCTCAAAAAAACATTAGCAAACCGAATCCAAAAATACATCATGACCATCCATCACAACCAAATGGGATCTATTCCAGGGATGCAAAGACGGTATAATATTCATAAATCAATCAATATCATACACATAAACATAAAGGATAAAAACCAAATGATGATCTCAATAGACGCTGAAAAAGCATTTGACAAAATTCAACATCCATTCATGATAAAAACTTTCAACAGAACAGGTAAAGAGGGTATGTACCTCAACATTAATAAAGGCCATATATGACAAGCCCACAGCTAACATCATACTTAATGGTGAAAAGTTGAAAGTTCTTCAAGATCACGAACAAAAGAATGTCTACTCTTACCACTTTTATTCAACCTAGTACCACAGAGCCTCACCAGGGCAATCAGACAACACAAAGAAATAAAAGGCATTCAAACTGGTAAGGAAGATGTGAACCTGTCACCATTTGCAGATGACATATTATACATAGAAAACCCTGAAGACTCTACCACAAATTATCAGAATAACTGGATTCAGCCAAGTTGCAGGATACAAAATCAATACACAGAAATCTGTTGTGTTCTTGTATACTAACAATGAACTAGCAGACAGAGAAATTAGAAAACAATTAATTCCATTTACAACTGCTTCATAAAGAATAAAATACCTATTTAAAGAATAAACCTAACCAAGGAAGTGAAAGACCTATACTCTGAAAATTAAAAGACATGCATGAGAGAAATTAAAGAAAACAAAATAAGTGGAAATCTATCCCATGCTCATGGATAGGAAGAATATTGTCAAAACGACCATCCTGCTGAAAGCATTATGCAATCCCTATCAAAATATCAATAGTAGCAGTTTTCTATGAATCAGAACAAGTAGTTATAAATTTCATATGGAACCACAAAAGACACTGAAGAGTCAAAGTATTCCTGAGAAAAAAGAACAAAGCTGGGGGGATTACACACCCTGACTCCAAGGTATAATACAAAGTCACAGTAATCAAAAAAATATGGTACTAGCACAAGAACAGATCCATAGATCAATGGAATGGAATAGAGAGCCCAGATATAAACCCATGCATGTATGGTCAATTAATATACGATAAAGGAACCATGAATATACAATGGGGAAAAGACAGCCTCTTCAATAACTGGTGTTGGGAAAACTGGACAGCTACATGCAAGAGAATGAAACTGGTTCACTGCCTAACTCCATACACAAAAGTAAAGTTGAAATGGATCAAAGACCTCAATGTAAGTCATGAAACCATAAAACTCTTAGAAGAAAACATAGACAAAAATCTCCTGAACATAATAAACATGAGCAATTTTTTTCTGGACACATCTTTTCAGACAAGGAAACAAACTTAAAAATGAACAAATGGCACTACATCAAACTAAAAAGCTTCTGTACAGCAAAGGATACCATCAGCAGAAAAAGGCAACCTACAGTATGGGAGAATATATTTGTAAATGACTTTCCCAATAAGGGGTTAACATACATACATAATATATAAAGAACTCATATGCCCCAACACCAAAAACACAAATAACTTGCTTTAAAAATGGGCAGAGGACTTGAACAGAGACTTCCCTCAAATAAGAAATACAGATGGCCAACAGGCACATGAAAAGATGCTCTATGTTGCTTACCATCAGGGAAATGCAAATCAAAACCACAACTGGGTATCATCTTACAACAGTGAGAATGGCCACTATCCAAAAGTGAAGAAATAACAAGTGCTGGTGAGGATGTTGAGAAAGGGGAACCCTCCTACACTGTTGGTGGGAATGTAACTGGTACAGTCACTGTGAAAGGCAGTATGGAGGTTCCTCAAAAAACTAAAAATAGAAGTACTATTTTAACCATTAATTCCACTTCTAGGAATTTACCCAAAGAAAACAAAATCCCTGATATGAAAAGATATATGCATCCCTATGTTTACTGCTGCATTATTTACAACAGATAAGAGATGGAAGCATCCTAAATGTTTATCAACAGATGGATAAAGAAGATGTGGTACATATACACAATGGAATATTATTCAGCCATAAAAACAAAAGAAATCCTGCTATTTGCAACAACATGGATGGCTCTAGCAGGTATTACACTCAGTGAAATAAGCCAGGCAGAAAAAGACAAATATCACATGATTTCATTGTTTGTGGAACATAAATACAAAGCAAAACAGAATGAACAAAACAGTAGTCTCATAAGCACTGAGAAGGGACTGGTGGTTACCATGGGGGAGAGGTTGGGGTAGGTGTGTGGAGAGGCTGAGGGGGATTAAAGGGCACAAAAACTCAATCATAATGTAGGTTGGTCATGGGTATAGTATACAGCATGGACAATACAGCGAATGATTCTATAACATCTTCCTATATTGAAAGATAATAGCTGTACTGAGGATTGATAATGTGGGTAACTGTTGAACAACTGTGTTGTATACCTGAAACTAATGCAAGATTTTTGTATCAGTAAAAAAAAAAAAAAAAAAGAACATCTTGTTACTATACTAAATAATAAGAAAAAGGAGGTGTAAATGACTTATCAGAGAATCCATTGTTTTGAAATAAATGTTTATTTTGCCAAAAAAAAGTGTATTAGAGCATAAACTTTACTTGAGTAGGGGCCTCACATCTTATTTACATTATTTAAATCTCTGCCATACATACACCCTCTCTGGCCACTGTGTTCTATTTGGAGATCTCACAACATGCCATGCTTTTTCCCTGCTTCTCCCTTCTCACGAACACCTACTCATTCCTCCAAAGTCCAGCTCAGATGTTGCCTGCTTGCTCTGCGGAGCTCTGCCCAGCGCCCACAGCCAGAGCTAACTGCTCTCTCCTCAGCGTTTCCATAGCAATGTGCTGATAACCTTATTATAGCACTCTGCATTGTGGTGAAGATGGCTGTTTTTGCTTTGGTCCCCCTGTTAAGACGGGATGGTTTCTGCCCTTTTTATCCATGTAGCCTGGCACAACAGGCATTCAGTAAATGTTTGCTGATGAACAAATGAATGAGTAAGACAATGAAGAAATACAGAGCACATCATTATTTCCCCACTCATGCTGCTGGTTAAGAAGAAAGGCATGCTTTTCATTCAGTGAAGCAAGTATAGCCTAGTCCTTGGATAAAGAACATGTCTATCCGGTTCAGAGGAGTTTTTAGGCTAAGAATAGGCATCCAGAAGAACTTTATCTTCTTTCATCAACTGATCGATTAGATACACACATCTCCAAATTTTCAATTTCACCTTGTTTTATTTTTATGCCCTTTAAAGAAAATTCCTAAGTTTACAATTTTAATAATGCTGTTATTTTTGATTTAATACAAAAGATCACCAAGATAAATTTCAGATTAGACAAAAAAAGAAAGCAATCAGGGACCTTCTCTCTGAAAGTCTTCTGGACTAATTAATGCCTAGCACAGTGATAAGTATACAGTAGATGCTCATAAACACTAGCAGCTGTTACTCTGTTACTTTTTTAATCCAGCCAATATGTCTTACAAGTGAACAACTTTCCTTCCTACTCAAAACATCGTGGCAAGTCAGCTTTAAAAGCTCCCTTTTGAGTTCATTAACTTCTATGAAAATCTATCAATAATATGGTTAGATCTACTGAGGTCATGTGAATAGCTTTGCATTTATTTCTGGTGCATGTCTAAGGGGTAGAGCAGCTGAAAAGCAAAGCTTCTCATTCATTACAGGTAACACGGGACAACAATGCACAAGTTGGTGTAAGTGAACTCCCACAGTCCTAGCAGCCATTTCCTCATTTCTTAGGACAGGGAGAAATAACCAGTATTGCTGCTCAGGGAGAAATAACCAGTATTGCTGCTCGATTATCCACATTCTTATGAAATGAAAGCATGTTAAATGGTTAGCCTCTATGGACTTTGGAATAAATATTAACAGTCCCTGACAGCCTGCATTTATTAGGCAATTAATACATATCTGTGAAGGAATTGAAAACAATATACTCTATATATATATTCATGTAAAAACTAGCCACATGGGTTGGCCTTAAGCTTATTTTTCCCCACAAAATAATTAAATTCAGCCTCTTTAATGAAAACACACAAATTTCTTATGGACATTTGATTAAACAATGGGAGCAGTATTTTCTTTTACAGATTTAAGGATTACTAAAAGTAACTTGATATATCGGTTTCCACATTATGCACAACTGTAAAATGAAGCCAGCCTGTATTTTTTTAAACAATGACAAAGACTGTAAACAGTTTCATGCATTAAGTTACCATGTTCCAGTCTGTTTCAACTTTTCTGAATATGGATTCCATTTTCCACACACCATTCTCCCATCCAGAAATGGTTTGACTATTATTTGAAACTCGGACATAACGATCTTTCACAATATCATAACAAAGGTGGAGCTCTTTAGAAATCTTCTCATTTTCAGAGGGGATGAACAAGGTTTCTTTCCTCTTAAAAAGAAAGCAGAATTAGTTTTTCAACATAATGGAAGATATATACTGATATTAGATGGAATTGCTATGTATAGTGGTAAGAGATTCCTTCAACTTGGAAAAGAAGTATTAGTGATTAAAAAAATTAAGAAAATATTTTATAGGTTAAATATGAGCAGTATGATGCTAATATAGCATCAACAACTACTGGCCAGAAAACAAAGACAAACTACAGCTCTGACCTGTATTTTTGTGACTTGTGTTCAACCTGAATTCACTTATTTTTCATCATTTCTACCACTACCACCACCTCCTAACTGGACTACTACAACTGTTTCCCAAAGTTGCCTCCCAGTTTTCATCTCTTACCTCTCTTTATCCATGCTCCACATAGTAATAAAAATGATTTAAAAAAATGTAAATTGGGATATGTCACTTTCTTACATAACTCACTCCACTCACTTCCCACTGTATTTAATAATCACCAAGGCTAACAGGACCCTGTATGATCTGTTCCCTGCCACTTCTCCAACCAGATCTCATGTCACTCTTCCTTTAGTTCCTCAAGGTCGCAGAGCTTGTTCCTGCCTGAGGACCTTTATACATGCTGTTCCTGCTGCCTGGAAAGCTGTTTTCTTCTACTCTCTATATATTTGCTTCTTTTTCATCCTTCAGGCCTCAGCCTAAAGCCATTTCATCAGACTGTCCTTTCCTGGTACCCTAAGGTAGGAGAGTGCCTGGGAGGTATAGCTTGAAACTACCTCCAGCATGTGTGAAATTATTACAAGAGCTCATATTTTACCTTAAAATTCCAGGCAAATTTTTCATTCTAGCTCAAAATAAATCTCTATTTGTTTTAATGTAAAATAGCCCCCAGAAATCTTGGAATCACTGAGTGAGACAGTTTGAGAAATGTGGCATACTTATCCTGTGCCTTTATGTCTCACCGACACAATGGTCCCTCTCTCGGACATCAGCAGACTACCTCTTGGATCAGGTAATTCTGAGTTGTGGGGCTGCCCTATGCACTGCAGGTGGTTCAGCAGTGTCCCCGTTGATGCCAATGGCATCCCTCCTCCTAGTTGTGGCCAAAATGTCTCCAGACATTGCCAAATGTCCTCTGGAAGGCAAAGTCACCCACTGCTTAGAACCAATGCTCTAGTCTATGTCAATATCTTGCTTACAGTATTGACTAATCAATTAGGATAGTGGGCAACACTTTCTTAAACGCTGGGTACTAGACATTAAACAATATAAAAACTTCAAATGTACAAGAATCAATAATAATAAAACATCTTAGAAAAATATTCCTGTGTGTATATACATATCTGTCAGAATTATAAAATAGTAATATTAATTGTATGAACAAGAAGATTATTCCCTAATAGAATCTGTGAATATTACTGCCAAAGAGGTTTAAAAAAAGGAGTTATTTTTAGAAACTGGTTTGTAATGATGAATTAGTATATACTATACTTCAAAAAAGCATGTAACAATACTTGTCAATTCTTCTCATCTTTATCAAAGATACTTCAGAGCGCTGACATAAACCAAATAGAAATAAAATTGTAAAGTTTTAATTAATTGCCAAAGAGAAAATAAAAATATATATGCTACTGAGCATGCCATGTATGTAACTAAACAAACCATCTGGAGTAAGAATAGTATTAATATTTCATAAAATCTTTTAAATCTAAGATTAAGATACAACTTTTCTTTCTGGAAATAAAATCACCAACATTTTCTTCTTTTTCCACCTGATTTCAAGGTTTAGTTACAACTTTTTTACAACTGACACTTTTCAATTTGCTTTTAAAACAAACATTTGATTCTAAGGAGGAAAATGACTTTTTAAATGCATGGCCCTAATATGGTCTCCAGAAATTGAGTAATTAAAAAATTTTTCAAAAAGGGAAAACAATCTGGGCGTATGACCCAATTCATATTTTTAAAGTTTAATCAACTTAGATGACATACAAGAGGAAGCACACCCATCCATAAAAAGAAAAAGAGATGAAGACCTAAAGAATATTGATGTTTTAAATTGAGCACAGCTGTGAATTCAATTAGCTCTTTTAAGTTGGCTTCATTTTGATTTATACTTGTGACTTGCACAGCATCAGCAGTGCTTTGAATTATTTGTTAGATTTAGATCTTGTAATTCTGTGGCTGAAACAACACTTCCAACTGACTCCTGAAGATGATGAGATGAATTAAAAAGCAAACACAAAGTTTACTGGGGCTAATTCAACCCTTTTGGACATACTTTCTTATTGGAGAAATGAGTTGTAACAATGGCAAAATTTTAAAAAGCAGATATATAAAGCTTTAATTTGTTGGGAACTGTTTGACATTGATACTATGATGGGTTGTTTTCCTTTTAAGCATTTTTCATTACACATCTTCTTAAACATTTATATGAAATACTTTCTAGAGAGTCAACTTTGAGCTTCCTAAGGGCAGGGGACAGTCTGATGTCCTTTCATAATGTCCATTACAGAGTACATTGCTTTTCACCTAGCTCCTAACCATAGATGTCATATATCCACTGCTCATTATTTAATGTTGGAGATTAACCAAGAGATAATATCTGAAAATAAGTTGACGACATAATAGTAATTGTACCAGCAATAACATTTTCTAGCCAATACCAGTGTATGCAAGTATATAACAAGAAACATACTTTCATTAGCTGAATTATCCAGATTCTATTATTTTTCCCATTGTACTTCATAAAATTTTTATATGGAACAAAGAAAAGGTAAAACAGAGCTGTTTTAAATGCATTAAAATTTTATTTCAAAAGACTTGACCAGGAACTTCCCAAAAGAGAATATCCCAAAACTTAAAGAACAGGTATTCAACTTCATTAGTCATTACTAAAGTACAAATTAAAATCATAATATACTATATATACTGTATACCACCACAACTGGTGAAGTGAAACAGACAGGCAAAGCTGCGGGAAGTCTCACAAAGTGCTGGGGAGTGTGAACTGGCACAACCACTCTGGAAAACCGCCTGGCAGTATCTACTAGAGTTGAACATACCCATCTTCTATTACCTAACAGTTCCATTCCTAGGTATACACCCAACTGAAATGCATAAACACATTCATTGAAAACATGCGCTTGAATGTTCAGAGCAGCATAATCTTTAACAGCCGAAACACAGAAACACCCAAATACCCATCAACAGTGGCATATGGGTAAGTTATATTTTATTCATACAATGGACTACTATACAGCAATGAGAACAAACATATCATAAACATGCAGCAATGCTAAGAAGAAACCATTGACAAGAGTACATGCTACCTGATTCCACTTACATAAAGCACAATAATAAAATAATAAGGAGAAATGGTCACTCTCAGGGGTGGA